>NW_003546792.1:1631-9806 GCF_000090795.2 Amphimedon queenslandica
TTGATGGTCTTTTTAGTCCTTCTAGCAATAGCAGATGATGAAAACAGCAATAGAAAAGGCAGTAAAGATATTATCCTTTCAAATACTCAACATTTAAGTACAGGATACATGAAAAGTAAATGAAAAATTACCAAAATATAGACGAATTTGGGAAGCAATAAGTAAATGTACATACATGAAAGTTTGCAATTGAATACAAGTACATACACGACCTGCTTTTTTCAAAATACAAGTAAATGCAAGTACACGAAAATTCCAGTAGACGTGCAACCTCTGAAACAGGAATGGTAGAAGAATATTTACTATTTTTCATGCTCCATTGGGTCATTCATTACTCATGCACAACTGTGTTGCATTTTTTGCATGCCTGGCAGTGACACCACAGAAATGAATGTTGCATAGTTAGACATGGCAAGATATAGGGAAAGGGTTTTCCAATAAAAATGAAAGTTAACTGGTTATCTTTGTATTTTTGGTTATACAAGTATATTTTAACCCCACCACTATTAATAGGTATGGATCAATAGGTATCAACATTGACAGTATTTTTGGCTGTCAAAGGTTACAAGTGGTTATTCATCATGTGCATGGTTAATTGTGGTTATATGATTATTCTTGGTTAACAGTGGTCATGCATGGTTAACAGTGGTCATGCATGGTTAACGGTGGTTAATCATGGTTAACAGTGGTTATGCATTGTTATCAGTTGTTATACATGGTTAACAGTAGTTATATCAGTGGTTTATTATGGTTATCAGTGGCGATTACTGTATTAAAACATTAGTACTGTGCATTGGCAAGCAACCAAACTCTTCTACTTGGGTTTTAAATTCAAACCTGCAGCTGGAAGGAAACAGGCACTTATACCAAAGAAAGAGCAAAATTACTTCTGGTAGGTATAATTATTAATTAATTTCAATTCAGTATATGTGACCATAATTGACAAAAGGTACCTTATGGCGGATTTTTAAATTCATCATTATAATGAAAAATATCAATCTGTGAGTGCTCTGTTAGTCAACCATTGTCTCTAAAAGTTACATAGTAACTTTTTGCATGCTCTGGAGTAATTTTATGATAAATGGAGCTCAAGAAGTTGCATTTTTAAGGCTATAAAGACCAATTTTCCTATCCGACAAAAGGTACCTTTTGTCAATTATGGTCGCATATATATAGCCAGAAGAATTACTTTAACTGTACTTATAGGCACTTAGATTATATGATTTCTGAAAATATTGTACCCTTACCGGTCCATCTACCACTGCAACTTGCACCACTGGCTGAACTTTATGTTAAAAGGAGCAAAATTATGCTTATGCTATTAATAATTTCATTAACTCATTTATAACACTAGTTGGTGCTGTAATAACTTTCATTATGAGTCTATCATGAGTATCCAAGATGAGTGCCCACTTACTCTGTGCTATAGTACCTGTTCTGGAACAGGCATCATATGGTCATATTTGTATACATGCAAGTAGAGCATGTCTTTACATACAATCAATGTAGCAGCTTACGTATTTATCATCTCTGATTGTATATAATACATGCATGTAGGGAAATCAACATCTATGAGAGTGTCTTTGGCACTCATGACCAATACTTCTCCTTCTACCCTTGTCAAGCAAGCTTCTAACACTAGAATTCCAATTGGTATAGTAGTGAATTCAATTTTGCTATTATAATGACTCACTATAATTTATATAAGAATTGATGACATTCGTAGTGCCAAGAAAGTTGAAGCTATTGCTGTGCAATTTTTAATGGGTTTGGCCATAACACTGCCAGCAGTGGTCTTTTAAAGCCATGTACCACTATAATAATTACTGCCAATTCACCCTTTTGTGATAGTGAGAGGTTAAAATTCTGTAATTGAAACAAAATATTTAACATGATTATGTATTTAGGAATTCACAAAGGATAGTTCATGTTCCCTTTTTCCCACCACATCAAACGTTACTACCATGTGAGCTGTTAAAATATGAAGCATTATTGAAAGAGTCGAGAAAAAGTCTTCAGCAATAGTTGGACCTGTAATTCAACTTGGATCACAGCTACTCTCTGAAGAAGTGACAGAGCATATGCAGGGTTTTATTCTCCCATTTGTTTGTAAAAAGCTGGACAGTGTACACTTTCTTGTTCAAAAGTGTTATTCTCTAAACTGGTATGATAAATAATGTATTTTGTATCCAATAAATTTATTCCATATATAATATTTATGTGATATGTTACCCTCTGATGTCATTGAGTATAAAGACATAAAGTTTTCTTATTGAAAAATGGGCACCGACTATTCAAAAGCTGCACACAATGAATGGGGGTATACTGTCAGATTTTTTAATGGAGCTTTGCAAGATTCTTCAGACACTACAGACACATGAAGTAGCTATCATAGTCGATATTAACAATCCTTCATTTAGCCTTTATCATGCATAGATATTATGATATTACAAATGGTGAGAGCTTGTGTCAAGACAAACAAAGAAAGGTCCCTCTGTTGGTCTATATATGGTGATGGTGAGAGATTACATGTCATCTTTCTTGTCTCCCTAAATGGAGGGAGATGTTAAGGATGCCATAAGGAAATGTGGAGGATCAATAAATCATTCCGGGCTATTTTTATCAACTACTTCTAAAGAGACTGTTATAAACAGAAATACTGGTATAAACAGAAGATCAGTAGCATTTATACCACGTATAAAGATTAGTGATGACATACTTCAAATGTTGGATCAAAGTGAGTGCCATATTGTGCATTGTGTATAATAAAATAATGCCTATTTTTAGTGTGCACTAAATCTCAAGCGGATGACAATACAGTAAGATTTTAATATTCAAATATGCATCTTAAAAATTGTATTAAATGGGAATTGTGAAATTTATGTATTTTATCATACAATACAGATTCTAATTGAAGATGTCACTCATGTATCTACACCCATATCTTTGTCTCAAGTGACCCATAGCAATACTGAATTGGTAAGAGAAGAGCCAGTGACAAAACAACGTTTATGTACTTTATTGTACTGTACAGATTCCGATGCATGATTATTTTCCTACTTCATCAGGAACCATCAGCAAAGATGTTTGTTCCAATAAGGTAACAAAACTGCAAGTACATTTTAATTGTCATTGTTGTATAAATTGTTAGGAAAAGGAAGTCAATTGTTTTAAGGCATCCTTATGCATCCTGAAAAGGGGGCTGGAGCAAAGCCACATCTCAAATGTGATGGGTGTGGCCAATGGTTCCACCAACAATATGTGGAACAGAATTGAATAATATAGAGATAATGAGACTAAACAAATAAATAAATAAATCAGAATTAAAACTCACAATCTAAATAAAATTTTATGTAAGAGATTGAGGTTAATTGTTTTACTTAACATCAGCAGTAACTATAATAACCAGTTAACAAAACCTAGATATCATATGCTGGGTTTATATGCTTTAGTAGTAATGACAATAACCATAATAACCAGTTAACAGAACCTAGATACTATATGCTGGATTTATATGCTTTAGTAATAACGTTAATAACCATGATAACCAGTTAACAGAACCCAGATATTATATCCTGGGTTTATATGCTTTAGTAGTACATGTACCTACTTTAGTATAACATGAATAACCATGATAACAAGTTAACATATCGAAAAATTCAACTTTACTTTCCCTATATTGAGCCATACATGTAGATATGGTATGATAGCCCAAACATATTTACTCAAGTCATTTTGCATGAGGTTCTCTTCTCTAGAAAAAGCAGTCAGAGTCTTCAAACATCATGCATGGATGTAATAACAGTTTGTATGCAACAAATAAAGCCTAACAAATGTGTGCTAAACAGTAGGAAAACCAAACCACTGAGTCCAGGCACCACTAAATCTGTGTAGGCGAAGTATAGCTTTGAGCCACACCTTTACTTAAGTTTCACTCTTACTTTCAGGCATCTGTTCTAACCAAGCAATTGTTACTTAAACAGATTGTACGTGGCAAGGATATCAACTTTAGTGCTTTATTTATTATGCAAGTTTAAAGAAAATCACAGTACAGTACATAACAGCAAGAATGCACAATATACTATATTTTTCTTTCTCTCTCTAACCTGTTCTGGAGTGATGGTCCATTTCTTGTCCTCCAGTTTTTTAGTAAGTACCATTATTGCTTTCCTGCTAGTGGAGTCGGTATCAGTTAACTGTAATAATACATTGAGGAAATCAGTCTCTGACAGCAATAACACCAACTGGAGACAGAGAAAAGAAAAAAAATAATTGTAAATAAATGGAGAAGCCTTTTCTATACATTTTATGACTAAGCTCATGCATTGTCTATATAGCCTAATGTTCATAAATATCATATCATATCAATGGCAATGGAAGTGTACCTTGTCAATGAGGTCTTTGACTTTATCAATGAGTGAGTCCCAATACTTGATGGTGGGTGCATCACCTGATGATGAACCTTTGTATTTATTCAATGCATTGATGTAGTATAGACACTCTTGAAGAATACTAGAGAGAAAGAGGCGCAACATAAGTACATGTATGCATCAGAAACCATTGGTTGGATTGTCACAAATCTGTGACAAACAAAAAACCCATTGATTCCATTGTCACGAAATATGTGACAAGCAAAAACCCACATGTATCAAAAAAATTATTAAAAAGGTGAATTTTTCCTAGTGATTTTGTTGAAATACCATGTAATATAGTCAAGCGCCTTTGGCCCAATTTTTGAGCAACTTGACAATCCACAGACAAGGGCAGTATGCTAAAATACACACATTTGTTGATGTGCAATGTATAAGATGCAAGCGTTACAAATGTACATGCACATACTTCATTATTAGCTCATGGTTCATCTCTATTTCTTCATTATTTCCTTCTTTCTTCATCTTCTCCAATATCAGTGATGTTACTGATACAACTGTTGATCTAAAACTTCTCAGTTTCTCTAAACTATGCAGTCTTACATCAAATATAAGGCAAGCATCAGGAGATAGGGAACGCAGTCCTTTTGAACCTAAAATTGGGTAATTATATATTGATAATTATATATTGGTGGATATGTGCTTTATACCTGGTTTGTCCTGTGGTAGGTGTTCCCTGCAATACTGCAGTAACTGGCTCAATGAATTCAACTGATCACAAATGGAGAATTCTTGTGCCAGGCGGACTGTAAGACGTAATTCATCTTTAGGCAACTATAAATAAATAAAACAGAACACATGGTACAATAATTTTAAATAATGCTATTGATAGTTTTAATGAGTATGGTAACTTTTGCTTTAAATGCGGTGTACTTTACACAAAAATAAATATGAATACACCATACAGAATACCTTGCACTTTAATAGGCAATACTTTAAAACAACACAGGTATTTAATTTTTACAAATTTTATGAGTAATTTCTTACCCACAAAATGAATACCTTAAAAAAACTCACTGCACATGTGCAGAATGTGTACATAAGCATAAAGCATAAAATTTAATCCCTTCGAAATAAAAAATAAGAGCTAATCACAGAACATAACAATGTATACTTATATAATATCATTCCCCTAGCAATGTACTTAATTGTTTCAGAATTGTCAAAAAGGCTAGCAGTTGTATCATATGCAAACTACAAGTTCAAAACAATGCAACAAGGTTTTATAATTGCATTAATGCAATAGACAAGGATTGATACTAATAGTTTTCATTAACATAAATATCAAGACAAGTTATAGATAAATAGCGATTACAAAAAATAGTTTAAAAAAACTAATCATATCTGTGTGTGGATGAATGCAAAACTAAAGGTTACTAATATAGTGTAGACAATAATAGAACAGCAAACATAAGTCCTTATTCATTTGACATAAATTTCATAAAAACTGATAGGAGTGTCTTCATTGTCAGTACCTTGATCACTACACACCCTCAGCTCAAGGTAGTCAGTAGTGGTAGTGTTTAAATTCTTGTGAAACCACGGAAGACCAGGAGCAGCACAACAAACACCTTCAAGACTACCACATCCTTTACCATCCCACAATGGATCAGATGAATAGAATATGGATTGAACCCCACCATTAGTAGCAGGATTACCAGATTCACAGAAGTAGTCATTACCAATGAAAGACTGAAGAGTTGAGTTTTGAGGACTGCCTTGAGAACAAGGACAATTGTGTTGACCACCAGAAACTGTACCACTTTCACGTGATCCAGTCATTAGTGTCCAGATATGTTGACGAGGAGACCCACGAGTGATACTAACACCATCAACATAATAAGAATTAATATCATTGTGAGAGCCAAAACCACCAAGAATAGGATCAACAGCATCAGTTGTTGCATATTGATATCCCACTACTCTACCACATACTTGAGAGTAACTGATATCATCAGCTAATAGTTTCAATGCTACACAGCTACCTACACTAGAGTTCTGCCTGCCACAAGCTCTAACTCCTCCTGACTGGTACAGTCTAAATCCAGAGGGACAGCTTTCACTAGGATTAGCCATATTAAGATATCCAAGTCTTGTCCATCCTCCTCTAGAGCCACACAGCTCATCCATATTACAATACACTGATACAGGACCTCTCTTAGTACTACTAAGCTGATAGTATCCAGTAGGACCATCGCTCCATTTCTTTTTGATGTCTTTGCAAGAAGTCAGCAGTGGGTTTGCCTGCTGGTTACAGCATACCTCTTCCTTGCAATGACCAAATGTATTTGACTGAGCATTAACTTGAGAAAATATAATACAAAGACAAACGAATGTTGAGATAATCATTGAGACTATTATGATAATGAAGAGTCAAGATACTATACTGTCCTGTCTACACTAAGTAATCACTCTTTATTTAGACTTTGTCTGAGTAATTGCAATAAGCTATCAATGAAATCCCAATAAAAACAAAAGCATCTGCACTCGGTTGTATTTTTCACTGACTAATCATAAAGGCAATTACATGAAATCAGCATCACAAATGTATTGACAGTAAAACAAGCAATAAACACATTATCAGCATATGTCTCCAGGGATACAGTTTTCTGTAAGACCAACTGTAAACTTAATGCTATACACTCTATGATTATAAATATGACCTGCTAAGTACAAGTACACAACAATGCTGTAACAGGTTGTATGGTTGTTCATCAAGAAATGATGGAGACAATGCTCTGCATGCACTTAGTTCTTTCTTGTAGGAATGGAATGAACATTAAATAGTAGCTATAAATTATTACAAACAATTTGCAAAATAACTGTATACGGCATAGCTAAAAGTTTTCGCCAATAACTCACACTGCTTTCGCGATTTTGTCAGATTAGCAAAATTAAAATTTACAAAAATGATTTTTAGGCAAATTCACAAAAGTTTAATCATTCAATAGTTTCCAGCTATACGTTAATCTTAAAAACTAACTATGATAAGTGTGCATATGAATGGGTAGATAGCTGCTAAGACTAAAGTGTAAAGAATGACAATGACAAACTAAAAATGCAAGTGAAAGTGTTAAAACTTCTGTTTATTTGATATATATTTCATAAAAGCTGATAGGAGTGTCTTCATTGTTTGTTCCTTCATCTCCACACACCCTCAGCTCAAGGTAGTCAGTAGTGGTAGTGTTAAGTTTCTTGTGAAACCATGGAAGACTAGGAGCAGCACAACAAGTACCTTCAAGACTACCACATCCTTCACTATCCCACAATGGATCAGATGTGTAGAGCATGAATTGATATGTACCATCAGTAGCAGGATTGCCAGATTCACAGAAGTAGTCATTACCAATGAAAGACTGAAGAGTTGAATTTTGTGTACTACTTTGAGAACAAGGACAGTTATATCGGCCATCATTTACTATAAAATAAAAACTAGCTTCGTGCAGTCCTGCCATTAGTGTCCAGACATGTTGACGAGGAGACCCATGAGTGATACTAACACCATCAACATAATAAGAATTAATATCATTATGAGCACTAGTACCAATAGTAGAATCAGCAGCATCAGTTGATGCATATTGATATCCCACTACTCTACCACATACTTGAGAGTAACTGATATCATCAGCTAATAGCTTCAATGATACACAGCTACCTACACTAGAGGAAGGTCTGCCACAAGTTCTAACTCCTCCTGACTGGTACAATCTAAATCCAGAAGGACAGCTCTCACTAGGATCAGCCA
>NW_003546792.1:9917-29803 GCF_000090795.2 Amphimedon queenslandica
GAAGTCAGCAGTGGGTTTGCCTGCTGGTTACAGCATACCTCTTCCTTGCAATGACCAAATGTATTTGACTGAGCATTAACTTGAGAGAATATAATACAAAGACAAACAAATGTTGGGATAATCATTGACACCATTATGATAATGAAGAGTCAAGATACTATACTGTCCTGTGCTAATCACTCTTTCATTAGACTTTGTCTGAATAATTGCAATAAGCTATCAACGAAACCCTAATAAAAACAAAAGCATCTGCACTTGGTTGTAATTAATCATAGAGACAATTACATAAAAAGAGCATCACAAATGTATTGACAGTAAAACAAGCAAAAACCCATTATCAGCATATGTTGCCAGGGATACACTTTTCTGCAAGACAAACAGTAAGTAAACTTAAGCCCAACATACACTGAGCAACTTTGTTGCTGGCAACTTGTGGTCAAACCTTTGATGTGGTTGAGCAACACTGGGCAACATGTTGCAGAAAGTAGAGAGACTCAACTTCTGGCATCAAGTTTCCTCACCACATCAAAGGTACTGGCAACAAAGTTGCTCAGTGTATGTTGGGCTTTAATGCTACACTCTAATGATAAAGATGCCCTGCATGCTAAGCACAAGTACACAACAATACCAAAACAGGTTGAATGGCTGTTCATCAAGACAGGATAAGAGACAATGCCCTGCATGCACTTAGTGCTTCCTTTTAGGAATGGAATAACATTAAACAACTGCTACTACAATCAATTAACAAAATAACTGTATAATCTTCAAACTAACCATGCTAAGTGTGTGTATGAATGAATGGCTGCTAAAGACTAAAGTGTAAATAATAATAATGACAAGTTAAATGGCAGCAAAAGTTTTAACGGTTCCACTTTATTTGACATAAATTTCATAAAAGTTGATAGGAGTATCTTCATCTCCTGTACCATAGTCTCCACACACCCTCAGCTCAAGGTAGTCAGTAGTGGTAGTGTTAAGTTTCTTGTGAAACCATGGAAGACCAGGAGCAGCACAACAAGTACCTTCAATACTACCACATCCTTTACCATCCCACAATGGATCAGATGTATAGAGTTTGGATTGCCATGTACCATCAGTAGCAGGATTACCAGATTCACAAAAGTAGTCATTACCAATGAAAGACTGAAGAGTTGAGTTTTGAGGACTACCTTGAGAACAAGGACAGTTGTAAATGCCATCATAACGTCTACTAGCTTCAAATAATCCAGCCATTAGTGTCCAGACATGTTGGCGGGGATATCCATGTGTAACACTAACTCCATCAACATAGTATGAGTCAATATTATAATGGTGTCCACTGACATGCTGAACTGCATCATTTGATGCATATTGATATCCCACTACTCTACCACATACTTGAGAGTAACTGATATCATCAGCTAATAGCTTCAATGATACACAGCTACCTACACTAGAGTTCTGCCTGCCACAAGCTCTAACTCCTCCTGACTGGTACAGTCTAAATCCAGAAGGACAGCTCTCATTAGGATCAGCCATATTATGATATCCAAGTCTTGTCCATCCTCCTCTAGAGCCACACAGTTCATCCATATTACAATACACGGATACAGGACCTCTCTTAGTACCAAGCTGATAGTATCCTGAAGGACTGTCACACCATTTCCTTTTGATGTCTTTGCAAGAAGTCAGCAGTGGGGTTTCCTGTCTCATGCAGCATACATCTTCCTTGCAATGACCAAATGTATTTGAATGAGCATTAACTTGAGAGAAAATAATACAAAGACAAACAAATGTTGAGATAATCATTGAGACCATTTTGATAATGAAGAGTCAAGATATTGCTTTCATGTACTATATTTGTCTTCACTAAGTGATTTAAAGTGTCCGACCCTTTATATACATTTTGTCTAAATTATAACTGTACAAAGGAACGTACAATTATTTTTCCCAATTAAAACAAAAAACATCTGCACTTGGCTGTTTTTTCCACTGATTAATCATTAAGGCGGTTACATAAAAAGAGCAACACCAATCATTCTTTCTTTGCATTGACAGTAAAACAAGCAATAATCACATTATCAGCATATGTCTCCAGGAATACAATTCTCTGCAAGACAAACTGTAAACTTAATGCTACTGACTCTAATCATAAATATGGCCTGCATGCTGAGAGTACAAATACACAACAAATGCTGTAACAGGTTGTATGGTTGTTCATCAAAACAGGATGGAGACAATAATGCTCTGCATGCACTTACTGCTTCCTTGTAGGAATGGAATAACATTAAACAATTACTATTACAATCAATTCACAAAATAACTGTATTATCTTAAAAACTAACCATAGTAAGTGTGTCTATAAATGGATAGTTGCTAAAGACTAAAGTGTAAACAATATAAATGACTTCATTTGACATAAATTTCATAAAAGCTGATAGGAGTGTCTTCGTTGTTTGTTCCTTCATCTCCACACACCCTCAGCTCAAGGTAGTCAGTAGTGGTAGTGTTAAGTTTCTTGTGAAACCATGGAAGACCAGGAGCAGCACAACAAGTACCTTCAAGACTACCACATCCTTTACCATCCCACAATGGATCAGATGTATAAAATATGGATTGAACCCCACCATCAGTAGCACGATTACCAGATTCACAGAAGTAGTCATTACCAATGAAAGACTGAAGAGTTGAGTTTTGAGTACTACCTTGAAAACAAGGACAATTGTAACGGCCATCATACCTTATACTAGCTTCAGTCACTCCAGCCATTAGTGTCCAGACATGTTGACGAGGAGACCCACGAGTGATACTAACACCATCAACATAATAAGAATTAATATCATTATGAGGGCCAATACTACTAATAATAGAATCAGCAGCATCAGGTGACACATATTGATATCCCACTACTCTACCACATACTTGAGAGTAACTGATATCATCAGCTAATAGCTTCAATGCTACACAGCTACCTACACTAGAGTTCTGCCTGCCACAAGCTCTAACTCCTCCTGACTGGTACAGTCTAAATCCAGAAGGACAGCTTTCACTAGGATCAGCCATATTAAGATATCCAAGTCTTGTCCATCCTCCTCTAGAGCCACACAGCTCATCCATATTACAATACACTGATACAGGACCTCTCTTAGTACTACTAAGCTGATAGTATCCAGTAGGACCATCGCTCCATTTCCTTTTGATGTCTTTGCAAGAAGTCAGCAGTGGGTTTGCCTGCTGGTTACAGCATACCTCTTCCTTGCAATGACCAAATGTATTTGACTGAGCATTAACTTGAGAGAATATAATGCAAAGGCAAACAAATGTTGAGATAATCATTGAGACTATTATGATAATGAAGAGTCAAGATACTATACTGTCTTGAGCTACACTAAAAAATCACTCTTTATTTAGATTTTGTCTGAATTAATTGCAATAAACTATCAACAAAAACATACAATTTTTCCCAAAAAAAAAACAAAAGCATCTGCACTTGGTTGTATTTTCCACTGATTAATCATTGAGGTGGCTACATAAAAAGATCATCACTAATCATTCTTTCTTTGCATTGACAGTAAAACAAGTAATAAACATATTAATGAAACATCTGACAGAATGTTCTAGATGTTACATTCAACAATGTTGCTTTTAACATTTGCCTAGCCTTTGGTCATGTTTTGATATGGTCAAGCAACTGACATGTTGTCTTGAATAGAAAACCTTTCAACAAAGCTGTAATGAAGATCAAAGGCTGGCAACATGCTGCCTGCAGTGTATATTGGGCTTAAGATGAAAGAGAGAGAGAGAGAGAGAGAGAGTGGGGAAATGGATGAACACAGATAACCTCTAAGTATGTTCATTATTAGTCTCCCAAGCCAAACCCAAAAGAGGGAGTGGTCTGGGTTTGGCTTAATGGCTAATTGAGTAAGGAAGAAGTCTGCTCAGGTCAGTGTCTTTCTCAACAATACATGTATAGATGTCTGTTTCTCTCACTGCTGGTATGCTACTTAATCATTAATTCAGAATTCTTTGGAGCCTACACTAGTATACTACCAGCACACAATCAACTCTCCTAGGAGGAGAGATTTTCTTAGAGATAATTCAAAAAGGAAGCTGTGTATCAGGTATATACCTGCAATACAATCAGTTGGACTTTAGTCATAAACTAATCTCAGTACAGATGAGGAAACTCAATAAGTTAGTCATCAGAGGAATAGTATACACCATCCTGTTAGTGAGTGCCCTATGGTGTGTCTCAGAAATACTGACAAAGAACAGTCAACAGGTGAGTATAGCTAGTGATTAGCAGAATAATGGGTGAGCACAACATTGTAGCTTACACGAGTATTTCAATGTAGCTCACATCATCAGTAGTGATTATGAATAAAAATTTTTTAGTTTAATTAAGAAATATTGGAATTAATTAACTAAATTAATTGAAATCCAAATCCTCAATATCATATCTTAGTTTTACTTTGGGTGGATATTTTGTGGTCACATTAACTCAGTGACATACCTCATTGATAATGTACATATATTGCATAGGAATACATTAGCATAGAGTACAATAATACCGAGGGAGTCAAACTATTCTACGCAAAGAGAGAGAAGTACACTCTAGAGCATCCAAATAAACCGCAGAACATGTGGGTAAAGATAGTCGACAACAAAATAATAGTAAGATGATAGAAAATATTATTATTTTATTGACAGTATCATTAATTTTATTGACAATATTATTATTTATTAATATCATTATTTTTTTTATTTATTACCATATCATATTTTTGACAGTAATATCGTTATCTTTTAATCCATTGACAATATCATTGACCCATTGCAGATAAGGAGACTAGCATTCCATGATACTAGAGATCCCTCTCATCACAGTGTCGTCTTCAACTGTATGTATGACGATAGACTAGATCTACCTTCACTGAGAGATAAGGATCACGATTATAGGAACCTCACGAAACTATATGCCCTTATCACATTCAAGACTCACTCGGCTAGATGCTTCCAATTAGAGTACTGGACCCACAATGGAGAGAGACACACTAGAAAACGGTTTAAAGAGATATACAACAACTACATACTACGAACTCCCGGCAGTGTGAACGAAGAACCGATTTTTGCACAAATATCAACTCATAAACACTGCAACGACCTCTCCGACTACATACCCATCAAAGATAATAAAACGGAAAAGAATTACACTTATGGCCTCTGTATACACCAGAGCCTCTACAACTTGACCCAGCCCGAAATGCTAGTACATTGGGTTGAGCTAAACATAGCGCTAGGAGCAGAAATCATGACAGTATACCTTCAAAATGACTATATATCAGAGACCTACTACACGCTAATGATACCTTATATAAAGAAAGGGGTTGTTGAGGTATTAGACTGGGGACTTAAGCCACCTATCATACCAGGGTATACTAAAGCATGGGGACAGAACGGAGTCATCACAGAATGCATATACAGGAACATGTATCGGGTCAAGTACCTTGGGCTTAGCGACCTTGACGAATTCTTTGTCCCACAAAAAGTCAAGACCATACCCGAGATGATCAAAGGGTTTGAGAATAGCTTCTTTCGGGGGAGAATGGCTCGCAGGGCATCAAGCTTCACATTCCATAATATTTATTTTCACAAAAGAGAGAGGATGCTACCAGAACTGAGTAACACCTCAATATTACAGGACTGCCCTGGAATGGAATTACCACGTTACTATACTTTTACTGCTAGGAGCTCTTTTAAAACACCAGAATACTTTAATAAGATAATAGTGAGACCTAGAGCAGTTATCAGTGCTTGGATACACAGGGTTAATGTCCCATTGAAAGGTTTTAGTAGAAAATTTGGTGTGAGTGTCAGTGATGGAGTATCACAGCATTATAGAGTACCAGAGAAAGAGATTAAGAGGCCACAAACTACATTTACTATGAGTCGATATTTTCATGAGACGCTAAGAGGAATAAAAAGAGAGCTGTGCAAGAAAAACACTGGGACTGCATGACCACCTTAAATAAACTTAGTTGATAATTTTTGCCAAATTACATATAAAATTATTATTATATACATTGGGTACTGTAAATCCAAATATATTAACAAACTTTATGTTTCGCGTTATTGCAGTGGTGGGTATACTAATGTCCATTAATTTTAACAATTTTTACAACTAAGGTAACCAAGCAATCCGTTAGCTGCATATTTACATCCATTAACTTAAACAAATTAAGCAAAAAGGTTATAATTCATTGAGCGCAATTATTAATAGGTTGACAGTAAAATGCTTTTCATAATTAATACAATGTACATTGTGATTGTGTTGAGAACCAAATTTAATGATTAAAAAAACCACACACGCCCACACAATTAATTACAATAGCCCCCCCTCACTAACCATTGGTAGACTATCCATTCCATGATGTATGGTAGCTTTCTCAATCATTAACCCAATAGCAAGATACAGTGAATGAGAAGGAGTGGTTATACGAATGAGATGAGAGAGTAGGGGGAGGCGACGATGATCAGGAACATGAGGAACTGCATCAATGAATACTCTTAGGACTTCAGCCATAGACCAGTGGAGGGGATTGGCACTGCCCTGCTTTACTGCAGAGAGTGACTGCCTTTTTGTCTTCTTTGTAGAATAAGAAGAGAAATTAGACTAACAAACAGAAAGAGAGGGAGGGAGGGAGAGAGAAACAGAGACAATGTGAAACAAAGAGTGTAAACGTTATATATAGTTAATCAAGATTTTCCCAAAGCATACTGCTTCATGAGTGGAGAAGTACTACATGTACAGTACATGGCATTTGGAGTAGCTTTAAAAAATCGTAAAAATCCAAATTTGGTCAGAATCAATTCAAACTTTCTACACAACATAAGGAGATGTATATGCATCAGGAAAAATTATAAAAATGCAGAATTCTCTCCTTTTCATTTTAGAAAAATTTGACCTGAGACCATTGTAATTACCTTTACTAATGTTGGTACGATGCTCTCCAAAGTTTTATTGATGACATCAAAGGTATAAGAATCATCTTGACGGAGGAGACTGGATCCCATGAAGGCAAAAACTGGCATCAAATTATGAAGGATACGGTCCTTAAAAATTTTTAAATAAAAAAATACTAGGTATAAAATTTTTACAGAAATGCAAAAAAATTCACAAAGATATTAAAAATTTACCACTATTATACATATTTATAAGTAGTAGTGTAGAACATAATAATAATAATAATAATAATAATAATAATAAATCATATTTAATTACACTAGTAATTATACAATTATAAAAATTAAAGTATAAATAATAATAATAATGAATGATGTATTAACAATAATAAATGTGCTAGCTCACTGGGTATATACTGGCAGTGGTTGATAGCAGTAATAGCGAGAGGTGCTGAGTCTGAGGGTTTAACGAGTGACGGAGACACTGAACCACTTGCTCAACATTGAAAGACTCTTCAGGAAGCAACTCTAATTGAATGAAAAATGTTACATATTAATGATACAATGTATTTTTTTAAAGTACATGTACATGTAAGAAATTTTACAAGTAGCACATAAATAATTATACTTTATACATGTAAAGTAATGTACCAAGACAAATATTAAATGTGTGAAAAATACCCTTAGTACATGCATACATTTTCAGTAAAACTCAGTAAATTAACCCATTTGTCTTTTAGTATACTATGCATCTTATCCATCCTCAGTATACTTTCAGTATATTCGAGTAAATTAGCCCATACCTCTACAACCCTTGTCCCCCAGTATATTGTATATCTTGAGTAGGTTGGAGAGAACCAGTTGTTGTGTATAGTCCAAAGAGTCTTCTTTACTCGTCTCTCGTGCTTCAAACGACCACAATAGGAACAAAAAAAGGGGCGGGACCATCGCGTGTGACTCCGTCCCCATCCTCTCGCTAAGGACCGTCATCACTTCAAGTAGAGCTGTCACTCGTTTCCACGGTAACAGGGCGTCACCCTTGGGACCATCGTCCGCCTTGATAGAATGAGATTTGGATTTCCTAAAAATTGAATTTTAAGTTTAGCCATATTCAGTACTCATGAATATTAGTAACAATAACCATGAGGCTAAACAAGTGATTGTACTACAAGCAGGTGCTAGTAATACACATACCAGTCACTATAACATTGTATTAGAGCTCCAACAAAGTAAAGTTCCTATACATAATGTAATGCAAGCGTGCTGATCACAAAAATTAATAAAATTTTCATCTTCGTCTATCCTTGTCATACTATTCAATGGTAACAGAGTACATGTACAAGAAAGGATGTGAATTCAATTCACTTAATGTGTTTCATGAGTCACATTACACTGGAGGGTGGATGTGAAGGACTTCAAATGTAAACAACCTCAGTCAGTTTCAGTATAGGCTTAAGAGTATACAGTACACACTAAAGGCTGATTCACACTGCACGATAAACGTAAGGTAAGGCTATAAGTGCTGTATAAACCAATGGGCACCATTTACGTAAGGTAAGAATAGAGATTATGTCTGTTCTTACCTTATAAACGGTGCCCATTGGTTTGTATAGCACTTCCTGTCTTAATGTATAGCCTTAACTTAAGTTAATTATGCAATGTGAATCAACCTTAAGGATAATCTTATCATCAAAGCTAAGGCATGGTCTCCATATCACAGCCTTACTACACTGTTGCAACAATCATGGAGATAGAAATCAGGTCTATCTCTATGCTAACCACAGAATTTATACCACAGCCACAACTATACTGAACTAGGCTTAAAGAAACAAGATGTCCTCTAACTTACTAAGTGTGTATCTTTTTATTGCTGGACTAGTTATACATATGTCACTATGCTACTCTGAACTACCTCCAGCAGATGATAATCTCAATATATACGCTCTACCAGTTGGACAGGGAGACTGCACTGTGATACAGTGTCCCAAAACTAGCACAGATAATGGAAAAGGAGACGTCACTATCATTGATGCTGGATCAAATAAGAAACGTTTTAAAGACGAAGCTTTCCATAATTACCTTAGAGAAGCAAACATTAAGTATGTCATCCTCACTCATCCTCATAATGATCATTTTAATCTCATTGATCCTATACTTGAAGGACATGGAGAAAGTTTACACATATATCATTCGTGTGATCGGCAAAGGTACGTGCAAAGGTACAAGCACAGGAATAAATTTGTAGAAGCACTAAATTCATATCAATCATCAAAGATAGAATATTGCTTGGGAGCTACTTCATGCAATACAAAAATCACACTCTGTGACTCTGTCTCTTTGACCGTCATTGCTTCAGAGCTGGGAGGATGTGGAAAGCATCCAAATGAGGACAGCATTGTATCAAAGATAACATACAATGGAGTTTCAGCACTCTTTCCTGGTGACTTAGAAGGAAGCAATAAAAAGATAAATGCCTTTCTCCAAGGTGCAGGAGCTGAAATTAAAGCAGATATATATCGTCTTGCCCACCATGGTGCCTATGCTGAGACAGGCAGTAAACAGTGTAACCGCCGAGATCTACTGAGAGCAGTTGGCGCATCTTATTACTTCTCAAGCAGTGGATTGCATGAAGGATACAGACACCCACGCTGCAAATTATACCGTGAAATAAGAGATAATGATTATACCGACTTACAAGTAGATTACCACCCCTATACTTGCTATGAAGATGATGGTACTAAAGAACCTCACACAACTACAACTAATAAGCCAATATATGTTACAACACTTGAAGAAAATGAAACTCGTAAAGACTACGTGATACGTTTTGCAATAAAGAAAGACGGTACTATTGTACCCAGCATAACTCCATTTAATGGAGCCTCAAAGAGACGCCAAGAATTTTAAATTTGAGAAACACTTTGGATTTTAAAAAAGCTACTAACTATGTACATGTAATAAATAGTGCTGAAAGTTTTAATAGTTAATCGCTGATAATAAATTTTGAAAATAGACATAATTTAAATTTTTTGACATCAAAAAATAAGCACAAGCAGTCAAGACAAATTAAAAAGTAATTCTTTAAAATAAAACTCTTTATTTCATAGTAATCAGCAAAAATACTTAAGAATATGAGCTCTAATAAAGTAAAAGTTCCTATACATAATGTAATGCAAGCATGCTGATCACAAAAACTAATAAAATTTTCATCTTCATCTATCCTTGTAGTCTATTCAATGGTAACAGAGTACATGTACAAGAAAGGATGTGAATTCAATTCACTTAATGTGTTTCATGAGTCATATTACACTGGAGGGTGGATGAGAAGGACTTCAAATGTAAACAACCTCAGTCAGTTTCAGTATAAGCTTGTGAGTATCCAGTAAACACTAAGGATAATCTTATCATCAAAGCTAAGCATTCTATACTGGACAATTGAAGGTGAACCTCAACAGTCTAACAAACTTGCTTCTACTGAGAAGAAGTCTTTAGAGCAAAGAGGATTGGATGTAAGATAAATTATCGAGACTACACTGTATATCATGTTTCACTGAAATGTTATAGATATTGCTGATTTAAGGTACTGCTATCGATCATTGCCAATTGTGTAGGGACAAGATGTCCTTTAACTTACTAAGTGTGTATCTTTTTATCGCTGGGCTAGTTATACACGTGTCACTATGCTCCCCCCAACTACCTGATGCAGATGACAATCTCAATATATATGCTCTACCAGTTGGACAGGGAGACTGCACTGTGATACAGTGTCCCAAAACTAGGACAGTTAAGGGGAAAGGAGTCATCACAATCATTGACGCTGGCACAAGAAAGAATCATTTCAAAAAAGAAGCTTTTGGTCATTATCTTAAAGGAGCAACCATTAAATATGTTATCCTCACTCACCCTCATACAGATCATTATAACCTCATTGATTCTATACTTGAAGGACATACAGAAACCCCAAAAGTATACCATTCATGTGATTGGACCAAATATAAGGGAGTAAAAAAACCAAAACCAAACAAATTAACAAGAATTAAAAATTGTATAGGGAAAAAGAAGTGCAATAGAGAACTCAAACTCTGTGACTCTCGGTCCGTCACATTGACAGTCATTGCTTCAGAGCAGGGAAAATGTGGAAAGCATCCAAATGAGGACAGCATTGTATCAAAGATAACATACAATGGAGTTTCAACGCTCATTTCTGGTGACTTAGAAGGAAACGATAAAATGATAAATGCCTTTCTCCAAGGTGCAGGAGCTGAAATTAAAGCAGATATATATCGTCTTGCACACCACGGTGCCTATGCTGAGACAGGCAGTAAACAGTGTAACCGTCCAGATCTACTGAGAGCAGTTGGCGCATCTTATTACTTCTCAAGTAGTGGCTTGGATGACAAATACAGACACCCCCGCTGCAAATTATACCACGAAATTACAAAAAATCGTACCAACTTAAAAGTAAAAAATCATCACTATACTTGTTATGAAGATGTTAAAAAACCTTACACGACTAATAAGCCAATATATGTTACAACACTTGAAGAAAATAAAAAACGTAAAGACTACGTGATACGTTTTGCAATAAAGAAAGTCGGTACTATTATACCCAGCATAACTCCATTTAATGGAGCCTTAAAGGGACGCCAAGAACTTTAAATTTGAGGAATGCTTTGGATTGGAAAAGCTACTAACTATGTACAAGTAATTAATAGTGCTAGAAAGTAACATAATAGTTTGTATAGTTAATGGCTGATAATACAATTCATTTCAAAAATAGACATAATTTATAATTTTATGAAACCAAAAAGGTTAAGCGCAAGCAGTGAGGACAAACTAAAAAAATGAAACTCTTTATAAAAATAAACTCTTAAAATGAAACTCTTAAAATGAAACTCTTCATTTCATAGTAATCGGCAAAAAATACTCAAGAATATACAATGTAATTAAACTATATCAAAGGCATGACCACTACTTAATCTACTTTATGCAGCAGATGTAGTTAAACTATAGACACTTACACTTTGGCTTCCAACAGCTTGTGCATACCGTATAAGTGGTTTTTTTGGAGGGAATTATATTTCGCGAAATCTGCTAAAATTCCAATTCGCAGATTTTAATTTCGCGAATTCTACCATGTGTGCCATGCAGGTACCGTATTAAATTGATTTTCGCGGATTTTATTTTCGCGAATCACGAGGGAATCCACGAAATTCGCGAAATTTGCAACCCTAAAAAAAAAACCACTTATACGGTATGTAATTATTACTTTTACAGTAACCCTCAACATCTACAGGTTATTATGTAAACTCCACTCTATGTACTTATGTACATCATATTGATAATATTATAGAAGGGCAGACATTAACCATTTAATATACAATGTAGTCCTCACCTTTTCTTAGTGGCAGGGCCAGCAGATGAGTCAATCTCTTTTGGTTTTAGTTTGTCTTCCTCCAGTAACAGTTCAGCTATCAAGACCTCAGAACTTAAAGGCAACTAAGAAAAGAATAAAAATAATATCAATAATTGACTGAAAGGGATTGAAGAAAAGGGTTCACTTTAAATCAAAGTCATTTCACATGTACATGTACGTAAGATGTACATGTATCTGTTGCAAAATTAAATTGCGAAATGGATGTTAAATGGGACAACAGATACTACAAGTACGTGTATGTACATACAGTACATTATCATGATCATTACTTGTTGAAGACATTGTTTAGCAGTCAGTGTAAGACCTGAGCTACTGGAGACTATCATGAGACTAAGAACTGAATGAAGTATTGACTGCTGAGACTGAACAGTGGAAAGAGATGAATAGAACTGAGGAGTGATCTGAGAATAGAGAGAGAGAGGGAGAGAGAAAGAAAGAAAGAGATGGGGAAAGAGGGAGAGAGGAAAAGGAGAAAAAAAAGAAGAAAGAAATAATAAAAATAGATGTACATGTATACTATATCCCAGTTGAGTTTGGGACAAGAAAAACTGGAATAACTTTTTATAGGAATGTGGGATAAGGATGAAACTTTCACAGGTTCTTAGTCGCCAAAGTCCATCAAAATCTGTGAAATCTTGGGTCTCTCAGCTCTTGGGGACCCTGAGAACCGGGTTCTCCCTATAAACCCAATGGCATACCAAAATGACGTTTTATGACAGTTTATCTACATCATAGTTTACATAAGCACATGTGGTCAAGCGCCCAAACTGATAATTCTTGTTTTAAAAAGCTAACAGAGCAAGATCTTCTGATAATGATGACCTTTATGAAGACTAGTTGACTCCAGTAGCTGTTGTACTGCTTATCAGCAACAGCAAGACTGTTTTAAGAGTGAAACAACACAGCCGCCATTCTTTTATGAATATCATTAAAATGTCATTTTTGTGACGTAGCTACATTTTTCAAATTCCACGCAGCTGCTTCCACTTCCGTCCCAAACTGAACTGGGATATAGTATACAAAGTTTATAATCAATACAATAATACATGTAGTTACTAATTAGCCGTATACATGTACATGTACAATGTACACAAAATGCATGTACATCTAAATGTACATATTCATTACATGTACATGACACATACCTTTACTCCACATAAACCAACACATACATGTATACATTTACACCAATACATATATGTACACATAAATGTACATGTATATCTCCATACCAATCAACATACAATGTATTACCTACATACAGTGTACATTCACACCACTATGTACATGTACATGTCCATACCTGATTCACTGCTAGTGCAGCCAGTGATGGTACAGTGGGTGATAGAGAAATGGATGATGAGAGGAGAGAGAGAAACACTTCAAAAGCATCAGGCTCAGTCTCCAGCCATGAAGCAACCACTGGAGTATAGCACTGCACTAACGACTGGACACAATGGGACTCTATTGGTGATAGTGGGTAGGAAGAAACTAATGGAGAAAGAAAGGAATAAAATAGAATTATTAATTCAAAACAATACATACATGTGTACATTAAAGTGTATGTGAAAGTGTATGTGAAATGGGGCAAGCACTTTGTTGAACTAATTATTATTTTAATCTATTAATGTGCAGTACTTGTCATTGAAAGTTGAAACACTAGATACATAATTTATGTAAATGCATGCACAACAATTGCACATTAATATGTACATGTACATGCATTATTGTCGTTTACATTCTTTGTTTGTGTCCATTGTATGTTCATCGTGTTCCTTCACTTTCTGGATCAACTCTTTCATCAGCTTCAACAACCCACTTAACTTACACTGAGAGAGAGAGAGAGAGAGAAAGGGAGAGAGGGAGAGGGAAGGAGTATAAAGTGCAGAGAGAAAAGGACAAAAAGAAGAAAGAGAAAAGTATAAATAAAACTCTCAGAAAGTACAATGTACACATACATACAATTGTACTGTTACTTGTACATGTACATGTATTTCTTACCTTAATATCAACTCCTGATAGTATACTCAATAACTGATTGATCATATACAAAGGTCCTCTCTCCAGTCCAACTATCATCAACAATAAAGACTCTACAATCGCTTCACGGACCCTCTCCCCTTCCTCGAGAGACTCCGCCTTTTTGCCACGCCTCTTTTTAGCACTCGGCGGAACATCGGGCGGAGCCAGCCTAGGGAATGTCCCCCTCCTATTCCCATCCTCAGTACTGCTATAGAGTGACTGTAATACTAACTGGAGTCCAATGGGATCGGTAGTTATTGATACTTTACATGTGGTGAGGTAGTCCAGTAGATGAAGGAGAGGGCATGAGGAGTAGATTTGGGTTAGTTTGTCCTCTGGTTGTGAGACAGTGGCTGAGCTGTAGAGTGCTTCAATGCAGTGATAGGCTCCTTTACGAATGAGAGTATTAGGACTCGACAATGGGAGCAATAGTGAAGACACAACTGGAGAGAGGGAAAAAGCAAAGGGGAAGAAATTAAAAAATGATTATTATGAAAAGTAAATTATACAGTATATATGTACATGTACATGTATATTTTAGGTGCAGAGAAACGTACATGTACAAACGCATGTCTTTGCCTCCCCAGGATTCAGCATACACCCTTTTAATGTTAATATACAAATTTGAACTTCACATGTACATGTGCAATATATTATACATACCGTATTTCCTTAAATAAAAGCCCGGGCGTCTATTTCCTAAAATGGTATTTGGATCTCGAAAAAATATATAAAAAATAAAAAAAACGTCAGCCCAGAGCGGGATTCGAACCCGTAACCTCATGCTTTTGACTTCTAGAACTTCAGGCATTATCCACTAGACTACTGAGTCACTCCTAGGCTAGTGTTGCGTATTTATAGTTTAATTCTATTGCTACCCCGGCGTTTATTCAAATGCGGCTTCTATTTAAGGATTTACGGTACATGTACATGTACATTTGCATGTCTTCAAAATCATACAATATGGTATGTATGGCCACAATAATTCAGAACAGCTACTACACTGTCCAGTAGTCCTTGTTGTCCCCCACAGTTCACCGTGTGTTTAAACCATTTAAAAAAGAATCTATTAATCTTATTAAAGTTCTTATAGTGTTAACTGTTAAGTATAGCTCCTACCTGGACAGGTAGGAACTATAATTCAATCCCTTTATTGTTAATATTACAAATGTGAACTTTACATGTACATGTGCAAATTAAAAAAATACATGTACATGTACATTGCATGCCTTCAAAATTATATAGTAGTATAATAGCCACAATCAATAGTTACATGTAAGAACTAAGTATAGCTTCTACCTGGACAGTAGGCTGAGAGCATAGCAATGGTGGCCTCATGATCTAGTGAGTGAAGGTAAGCCCTGGCTATCCTTAGAGCTCTGACCTGAGTCACTTCAGTGATGAGTAGTCCATTACTGGCCCCCTTGGTGTTGTTAGAGTCAGTGGGAGCGGTCCATATCATCGCTAGGAAACGAAGGAGAGAACCACGCCCTTGAAAATGAACCTAAAGTACAAATACATGTATACATGTATGTACCATTAATAACGTATGGAATGTACAGTATAGTAAGTATATGTACATGTACACATGTATGTATGTCAATCTATCTTTTTTATGAAAAATGTAAAACAGGTACATGTGCTACATGTAAATACATGTACATGTGTACATGTAGCTGTATAAAGCTACTAAAAATACAGGTACCCTAAAGAAAATTGCAAGTACACAGTTATCAATAATTTAAGGAAATTACAAAAAAAATTTCAATTTTGAAGCAGCATTTGTGTAAAAATATTCACTACAAAATATCCCAAAATACACATTATTATCAAGTAGTACTTTAAATAATTTCTGGAGTAACGACTTTGAGAGGTCAGTGACTGGAGTGGTCAGTTTAGAGTCACTTGAATCAGTTAATAACGAAAACAGAATAAAAGTAATGAAATAATATTTCTCGTCATTAGTGGAGGAGGGGGAGGGGCTTAGCACTGGTGGGTGGAGCCAAAGACCTAATAATGAATAATTCATGAGATAAAGTAACAAAGGTACAATGTATATACAAACATTAACGTGCATGTACATGTATGCATGTGCAGATGTACACTGTAAGCATTTAAAATGGTACATGTACATGTACACATGTATGTTGAAATACATGTGTACATGTAAATGTATTACCTGAACATAATTACATGCAATGTACACTGTACATGTACATATTAATTATGTACATGTATACATTAATATACATGTATATTATGTTTATACATGTACATGTACACTGACTTGGTGGTAGTTCAGTTGGTGATACAGTACAATCTATTAAAATATTAATTAGCCAGAGCAGTAAGTGGGTGTGGCACCCTCCAATAAGAGACTTCATTTTTTTCTGCACCACATGACTGAGTATGACATTAAGAACAGGCATTAGGTGAACGTTTGAAGGCAGAGAAGACGATAAAATTGAAGAGAATTTTTGAAGGTACTTCACTAATTTGAGGGCAAGGGAAAGGTGGAGGGCGTGGCCTCGAATCTGAAGGGCATGGCCTAGCAGTGGGATTATTAGAAAGTGAAGCAACTGGTTGTTAAAGATTGTGAAATCGTCGGATAATAATGAGAGGAGATCATCAACCTATAAGGAATAAAGATATCAAATATCAATCTGAAAATGTATATATACATGTAAGTATGAAGTTAAAATTGGAGGTAATTTTTTGAGCCATTTTTTATAAGAGAGATTATAAGCATACATGTATAAGGATATTTTTCACTATAACATTCTCATTTTTAATACTCATGCATGTACATGTAACTCAAAATATCTTAGTTGGAATCAGCTCAAATTTCCTTCATAGCATAAGGACATCAATACTATTCATGAGATAAGGACATTAAATTTACCATTTGATTGAATCTGTCGGTTTCCATTGCAACCAGTCTCTCTGCAAGGTGTGAGATGAGCTTCTCTTGAAGTTGAACAAATTCATCCAAACTAAGAGAAGAATGGACTGACCATCCTAGAATATTATACAAGCATACATGACTGTCACTATTTTGTAAATAAATTACATGGACATGTACATGTAATTTCATTAAACACTCAAATTTTCTACAATACAAAACTAGGCCATAACAATTTTTGGTCATTGAGCTACATGTACATGCATGCTTTAGTTAGCTAAAATAAGCTACATGTGTATATACTTGCACCTTGCAAGCTTTTATCGTTTTTTATTTTTAATTTCAATAATTTGGTGTTTTATAGTGAAAAATGAAATATCCCGTGAATGCAAAGTAAATTTTCAAAGGCAGCATCATAATTGAGCAAGATAAGCCAGTATAATTTTACACTAACACAGTACCAACCTTTCAGTAGTAGAGAGAGGCCACTAAACAATGTCTGATTGTTCACTGATAAATAACTGGTAGCTATAATATCCAATAGACTCATATACTGGTCCTTCCAATGATAGTCCAGTGTTAGTAACTGGAGTATGACCAGTACCAGTGCATCCACTGTATAGGCATCACAGAATGACTTTGAACTTAGGATTGATAGAATGGATTGAATACATGGAATCCTATAATAAAAGAGACCATTCTCATTATATTTTTACAAATACAAAGCAGAAACTCTGCCATAGTCAACAAAATATTAAGGTACTTCATTATATACATGCAGTGTGCATATACATGTAGGTCATAAAGGTTGTAAGAGCTGGGAAGCAGCTATGTGTAGAGTATAAGGTTAACTGTTATCACTAACACCATTATGAACATTATAAATCAACTATTGTTGTTAGCATTTTTTGGAAAAAATAACAATACACTCAAGTTAAGAATAATAATAACACAAACGATGAAGGGAGTTTACAAATTAATGAATAAGCAATAGTAATACTGGATGCATACATGCACATGGCGTCTGTAACATTAAAATCTTTATACTCAAGAATAGAGTCAAAGGATGAATGAATGTACATTGTTTATACATCAAGTGAGCTAACACTAAACTCCAGTGTAGCAGATAGTGAATTAAAAGTACTTAATGTAGTTGCTGGGTTAGGTTTCTTTTTCAATATCTTACAACAAACAATATTAACAATAACACTATTGATCTCTGGCCTGAAGTAAGCTTGGACAACTGGATTCAAGACAACGACCAGGAAGAAGAATATAAGGGCAGTCATAGACAGGACACCAGGAGAATCAACAATAGCCAATAATGCACTAAAGAATATGGCAGGAGTGAAGAATATACAATAGACTACCATCATGGACCCAAATATACCAAACAACCTCTTCTTCTTTGAAGCATAGACACTCTCTCCTACTATCATTGACTGATTATTCATAAACATACGAGTGAAACAAAACGTCCAAATTGATGTAACTACAATGGTGCAAAATATTAACGAAGCAAATAAATAACGAATAATGGATGTAACAGGACTGGTAGTATACACATAGCAACCTCCTACATTATCTATGTACCGGAATACTACACCAGATCCATCGATGAATCCTAAAGAGAAAAAGAGAGCAGTGACTATCCACACAATAATGACAAGGACCAGAGCTACCCTTGGACTCATGAACCGCTTGTGGAGATGAGGCTTTACAATAAAAAGGAACCGATCGATTGATATAAGACTTAGAGTCATGAGCATCACATAGCCAGAATGGATTATTATAAAACCATTGAAATCACAGGTTGCTTTCTTCTCCCCATCAGTACTACCAATGATCCACTCACCAGCAGCTAATGCAGCAATGAAGAAAGGAAGATAGAGTGTCAATACAAGGTGTGCCAGTATGAGAGAAGTAAAGAATATTGTTGATGATTGTTTCCAAGACTTCCTTTGATAAATAGTAATGACTAGTACAACACCATTAGCTATGAGAGCTAATATCATCTCAATACTAAGAACTCCTGCTACTGCCTCAGGACTGAAATCACCAGTAAAAGTATAATTCCTTTCCATCCTTTCTATCATAAGACAGTGAACTAACTAACTAAGAGATCACTCAATATATATACATCTACACATAACTTAGCTAAAGAAAATTTCCCTTGAGTATAACACTGCCCTTGCTAGTACAAGTAGATGTAAACTAAGTTTTTGTACACATCCATTTTATTCAATTCACTACATATGGATTGTTATCATTATTATGAACATCATATGAATAATAACAACAATAAACTCAACTAAAGGATAAGATAATAATAACACAAACAACAAGGGACTGTCACCAATTAATGAATGAGAATAGTAACACTGCATATGTACACACTGTGTCTGTAACATAAAACTTTATACTCAAGAATAGAGTCAATGGATGAATGAATGTACATTGTTTATACATCGAGTGAGCTAACACATAAATCCACTGCAGCAGATGATGAACTTGATGTAGCTGCTGGGTTAGGCTTCTTCTTCAACATCTTATGGCAAGCAATATTAACAATAACATTAGCAA
>NW_003546792.1:30880-32843 GCF_000090795.2 Amphimedon queenslandica
AAATGAAACTAGATCTGTTAAGCACTTGCTTGCACAAGATATGTAAACTACAAGTCAGTTNTTGTACACTTGTGCTTCCTTCAATTCACCTAAGGTGAGAGACCTGGGAGATACAGTGTAGCTATGGTCAACTGTTATCACTATTACCAAGAGTGCTACAGTGGAACCTGGTAATCCGGTCCCTCTTGGGCCAGTTTTAAATGGCCTGATTATGTAGGTGGCTGCATTACAGATCAGCCTCTGTAATACAGCCATTTAGTACGGGATTTTGGCTTATGGCTGTAAGAGTGGTGGCCTCATTATTCAGGTGACCTTTAGGACAGGTTTAACTGTATTATGGAAACATTATGAATTTATAATACTGTTAGTATTAATAAAACATTAATAATAACAATACACTCAACTTAATACAAATAAAATAATGACACAATCAACAAAGGGAGTGTTAATGAATAAGCAATAGTAATACTGCAGGCATGTATACATGGTGTCTGTAACATTAAAATCTTTATACTTAAGAATAGAGTCAATGGATGAATGCAATGTACAATGTTTATACATCAAGTGAGCTAACACGTAATTCCACTGCAGCAGATGATGAATTACATGTACTTGATGTAGTCACTGGATGAGGTTTCTTTTTCAATATCTTACGACAAACAATATTAACAATAACACTATTGATCTCTGGCCTAAAATAAGCCTGAACAACTGGACTCAAGACAACGACCAGGAAACAGAACATGAGAGCAGAAATTGTGAGAACACCAGGAGAATCAACAATAGCCAATAAAGTACCAAAGAATATGCTAGGAGTGAAGAATATACAGTAGACTAGCATCATGGACCCAAATATACCAAACAACTTCTTCTTCTTTGAAGCATAGACACTCTCTCCTACTATCATTGACTGATTATTAATAAACTTACGAGTGAAACAAAACGTCCAAATTGATGTAACTACAATGATACACAATAGTGATGAAGCAAGTAAAAAACGGAAGATAGCCATAACAGGACTGGTGGTAAAAGCATAGCAGATTCCTAGATAATCTATATAGCGGTATACTACACCAGATCCATTCATAAATCCTGAAGAAAAAAGGACAGCATTGATCATCCATACAATAATGACAAGGACCAGAGCTACCCTTGGACTCATGAACCGCTTGTGGAGATGAGGCTTTACAATGGAAAGGAACCGATCAATTGAGACAAGACTCAGCGTCATAAGCATCACATAACAACTAAAGAGTATGATATAAACAGTAAAGCCACAGGTTCCTTGCTTCTCCTCATCAGTGTCACCAACAACCCACTCACGAGCAGCTAATGCAGCAAAAGTGAAGGGAAGATAGAGTGTCAATACAAGGTGTGCCAGTATGAGAGAAGTAAAGAATATTGTTGATGATTGTTTCCAGGACTTTCTTTTATATATAGTAATGACCAGTACAACACCATTAGCCAGAAAAGATAGTATCATCTCAAGACAAAGAATTCCTGCTACTGCCTCAGGACTGAAATCACCAGTAAAAGTATAATTCCTTTCCATCCTTTCTTTCACAAGACTGAACTGACAAACAAAGATTACTAAATAAATGAACACACACACGTAACTCACAGCTAAAAATACTTCCCTAGAAATGAAACTAGATCTGTTAAGCACTTGCTTGCACAAGATATGTAAACTACAAGTCAGTTTTTGTACACTTGTGCTTCCTTCAATTCACCTAAGGTGAGAGACCTGGGAGATACAGTGTAGCTATGGTCAACTGTTATCACTATTACCAAGAGTGCTACAGTGGAACCTGGTAATCCGGTCCCTCTTGGGCCAGTTTTAAATGGCCTGATTATGTAGGTGGCTGCATTACAGATCAGCCTCTGTAATACAGCCATTTAGTACGGGATTTTGGCTTATGGCTGTAAGAGTGGTGGCCTCATTATTCAGGTGACCTTTAGGACA
>NW_003546792.1:33290-38676 GCF_000090795.2 Amphimedon queenslandica
AAACTGAAGTGATAAGAATGATACTTACCATTAATAAAGCAAAGAAAAAGCGGAAGATGGCCATAACAGGACTGGTGGTAAAAGCAGAACAGACTCCCAGATAATCTATGTAGCGGAATTCGGCACCAGATCCATTGATGAATCCTGAAGAGAAAAAGGCAGCAGGGACTATCCACACAATAATGACAAGGACCAGAGCTACCCTTGGACTCATGAACCGCTTGTGGAGATGAGGCTTTACAATAAAAAGGAACCGTCATGAGCATGTTATAAGCACAATAGAGTATTATAAAACCATTGAAATCACAGGTTACTTTCTTCTCTTCATCAGTATTACCAATGATCCACTCACCAGCAGCTAATGAAGTGATAGTGAAAGGAAGATAGAGTGTCAATACAAGGTGTGCCAGTATGAGAGAAGTAAAGAATATTGTTGATGATTGTTTCCAGGACTTCCTTTGATAAATAGTAATGACTAGTATCACACCATTAGCTATGAGAGCTAGTATCATCTCAATACTAAGAACTCCTGCTACTGCCTCAGGACTGAAATCACCAGTAAAAGTATAATTCCTTTCCATCCTTTCTATCACAAGACTGAACTGACAAACAAAGATCACTCAATATATGTACACACACACATAACTTATAGCTAAAATACTTCCCTAGAAATGAAACTAGATCTGTTAAGCACTTGCTTGCACAAGATATGTAAACCACAAGTCAGTTTTTGTACACTTGTGCTTCCTTCAATTCACCTAAGGTGAGAGACCTGGGAGATAGCTATGGTCAACTGTTATCAATATTACCAAGAGTGCTATTATGGAAACATTATGACTGAATTTATAATACTGTTAATATTTATAAAACATTAATAATAACAATACACTCAACTTAATAATAAATAAAATAATGACACAATCAACAAAGGGAGTGTTAAAGAATAAGCAATAGTAATACTACATGGTGTCTGTAACATTAACATCTTCATACTCAAGAATAAAGTCAATGGATGAAGGCAATGTACATTGTTTATACATCAAGTGAGCTAACACGTAATTCCACTGCAGCAGATGATGAATTACAAGTACTCGATGTAGCTGCTGGATTATGTTTCTTTTTCAATATCTTACGACAAACAATATTAACAATAACACTATTGATCTCTGGCCTGAAGTAGGCCTGAACAACTGGACTCAAGACAACAACCAAAAAGAAGAACATGAGAGCAGAAATTGTGAGAACACCAGGAGAATCAACAATAGCTAATAATGCAGAGAAGAATATGCTAGGGGTGAAGAATATTCCATAGACCAGTAGCATGGACCCAAATATACCAAACAACCTCTTCTTCTTTGAAGCATAGATACTCTCTCCTACTATCATTGACTGATTATTAATAAATTTACGAGTGAAACAAAACGTCCAAACTGATGTGACAATGATGATTATAAATATCAACGAAGCAAAGAAAAAACGGAAGATGGCCATAACAGGACTGGTGGTAAAAGCATAGCAGATTCCCAGATAATCTATATAGCGGAATTCAACACCAGAGTCTTCAATGAATCCAGTAGAAAAGAAAAGTAAATCAAAGCTCCACACAATAATGACAAGGACCAGAGCTACCCTTGGACTCATGAACCGCTTATGGAGATGAGGCTTTACAATGGAAAGGAACCGATCGATTGATATGAGACTCAGTGTCATAAGCATCACATAGACACTAAGGAGTATCACAAAAGCAGTAAAACTACATGTTCCTTGCTTCTCCCCATCAGTACTACCAACAACCCACTCATGAGCAGCTAATGCAGCAATAGTGAAAGGAAGATAGAGTGTCAATGCAAGGTGAGCCAGTATGAGAGAAGTAAAGAATATTGTTGATGATTGTTTCCAGGACTTCCTTTGATAAATAGTAATGACTAGTACAACACCATTAGCTATGAGAGCTAGTATCATCTCAATACTAAGAACTCCTGCTACTGCCTCAGGACTGAAATCACCAGTAAAAGTATAATTCCTTTCCATCCTTTCTATCACAAGACTGAACTGAGAAACAAAAATCACATAATAAATGTACATGTACACGTAACTTAGCCAAGGAAACTTCCCTTAAAATGAAACTAGATCTGTTAAGCACTTGCTTGTACAAGATATGTTAACTACAAGTCAGTTTTTGCACACTTCTGCTTCATTTGCTAAACTCAATTCACCAAAGGTTGAAGAGCTGCATGGGAAATTACTACAGTCAACTGTTATCATAATAACTAAGAGTGCTATTATTAACATTATACTAATATTGTTAGTATATTTTATGAAATAATAATAACAAGTACACTCAACTTAAATAATAATATAAACAAACAACAAATTAAGGGAGTGGTAATGAATAAGCAATAGTAAATATTGTATGCCGTATAGCGGGTAATTTTTGAATGGTGCTTATTTTCGTCTGTTTCGTATTAATTCTGATGAAAATTAATTCTGAAGATAGGCGTGACCATAATAAATTATTAATAAAATGATAACAAGCATGGATAGCCTTGAAAACGGTGTTCACCTTTTAAAGAATCTCTTCCAGACCCTACAGGACCAGGGGACCTCTTTCTAATGCTATCAGTCCTACAGATACTAGTGAAGACATCAGATCAATTATTTTTGTCTAGTCGAAAATAAAACCAACGAATTTTTATTCTAAAGCCATTTCTGGTTTCAGTCGAAATTTTCAACCATCAAAAATAACCCGCTATACGGTATGTATATCGTGTCTGTAACAATAAAAACATTATACTCAAGACTAGAATCATACATGTTCATCAAGTGCAGCAGGTGGTGAATTGCATGTACTTGATGTAGTTGCTGAATTAGGTTACTTCTTCAACATCTTATGACAAACAATATTAACAATAACACTATTAATCTCTGACCTAAAGTAGGCCTGAACAACTGGACTCAAGACAACAGCCAGGAAGAAGAATAAAAGAGCAGTAACTCCAAGAACACCAGGAGAATCAACAATAGCTAATAATGCACTAAAGAATATGCTAGGAGTGACACATATCCCATAGACCAGTAGCATTGACCCAAATATACCAAACAACCTCTTCTTCTTTGAAGCATAGACACTCTCTCCTACTATCATTGACTGATTATTAATAAACTTACGAGTGAAACAAAACGTCCAAACTGAAGTGATAATAATGATACTCAACATTAACGAAGAACATAAAAAACAAAAGAGAGCCATTCCAAGACTGGTAGTAAAAGCATAGCAGAATCCTAACTTACCTATGTACTGGTATACTACACCAGATCCATCAATGAATCCTGCAGAATAAAAGGCAGCATTGACTATCCACACAATAATGACAAGGACCAGAGCTACCCTTGGACTCATGAACCGCTTGTGGAGATGAGGCTTCACAATAAAAAGGAACCGATTGGTTGATATAAGACTTAGAGTCATAAGCATGTTATAAGCACAATAAAGTATTATAAAACCATTAAAGTCACAGGTTGCTTTCTTCTCTTCATCAGTATTACCAATAATCCACTCACCAGCAGCTAATGAAGTGATAGTGAAGGGAAGATAGAGTGTCAATACAAGGTGTGCCAGTATGAGAGAAGTAAAGAATATTGTTGATGATTATTTCCAGGACTTCCTTTGATAAATAGTAATGACTAGTACAACACCATTAGCTATGAGAGCTAGTATCATCTCAATACTAAGAACTCCTGCTACTGCCTCAGGACTGAAATCACCAGTAAAAGTATAATTCCTTTCCATCCTTTCTATCACAAGACTGAACTGACAAACAAAGATCACTCAATATATATACATGTAGACATAAAATAGATAAAGAAAACTTCCCTTGACCATAACTCTGCTTTTGCTTGTACAAGTATAAAAGTAAACTAAGTTTGCATTTAATTCACTTCACTAAAGGTGGATTGTTATCATTATTATGAACATTATATAAATAATAATAATAAACTCAACTAAAGGATAAGATAATAATAACACAGACAACAAAGGGACTGTCACCAATTAATGAATGAGTAATAGTAATACTGCATATGTACACACTGTGTCTGTAACATAAAACTTTATACTCAAGAATAGAGTCAATGGATGAATGAATGTACATAGTTTATACATCGAGTGAGCTAACACGTAATTCCACTGCAGCAGATGATGAACTTGATGTAGTTGCTGAGTTAGGTTTCTTCTTCGACATTTTATGACAAGCAATATTGACAATAACATTAGCAATAACAGTATTGATCTCTGGCCTAAAGTAGGCCTGAACAACTGGACTTAAGACAACGACCAGGAAGAAAAATATAACGGCTGTAATTCCAAGGACACCAGGAGAATCAATAATAGCTAATAATGCACTAAAGAATATGATAGGAGAGACACATATTCCATATACCAGTAGCATTGACCCAAATATACCAAACAACCTCTTCTTCTTTGAAGCATAGACACTCTCTCCTACTATCATTGACTGATTATTAATAAACTTACGAGTGAAACAAAACGTCCAAACTGAAGTAACAAGAATAATACACAATAGTAATGAAGCAAGTAAAAAACGGAAGATAGCCATAACAGGACTGGTGGTAAAAGCATAACAAATTCCTACATTATCTATGTACCGGTATACTACACCAGATCCATTGATGAATCCTGAAGAATTAAGGACAGCAGTGACTATCCACACAATAATGACAAGGACCAGAGCTACCCTTGGACTCATGAACCGCTTGTGGAGATGAGGCTTTACAATAAAAAGGAACCGATCGATTGATATAAGACTTAGAGTCATGAGCATCACATAGCCACAATAGATCATCACAAAAGCAGTGAAACCACAGGTTGCTTTCTTCTCTTCATCAGTATCACCAATGATCCACTCACCAGAAGCTAATGCAGCAATGAAGAAAGGAAGAAAGAGTGTCAATACAAGGTGTGCCAGTATGAGAGAAGTAAAGAATATTGTTGATGATTGTTTCCAGGACTTCCTTTGATAAATAGTAATGACTAGTACAACACCATTAGCTATGAGAGCTAGTATCATCTCAATACTAAGAACTCCTGCTACTGCCTCAGGACTGAAATCACCAGTAAAAGTATAATTTGTTTCCATCCTTTCTATCACAAGACTGAACTGACAAACAAAGATCACTCAACACGTAACCAAGAGTAGATATCTACTCTTGACGTAACTTAGCTAAAGAAAACTTCCCTTGAGCATAATAACTCTGCTGCTGCTTGTGCAAGTGCATGTAAACTAAGTTTTTGTACACATGCATTTTATTCAATTCACTATACATGGATTGTTATCACTATAATGAACTTTAAGAACAAAAATAACAA
>NW_003546792.1:42892-44274 GCF_000090795.2 Amphimedon queenslandica
AATAAGCAATATGGTAATATTGCATATGTATACATGTACATGGTGTCTGTAACATAAAAAACTTTATACTTAAGAATAGAGTAAAAGGATGAAGGCAATATACATTGTTTATACATCAAGTGAGCTAACACGTAATTCCACTGCAGCAGATGATGAATTACATGTACTGGATGTAGCCAACGTATTAGGTTTCTTCTTCAATATCTTACGACAAACAATATTAACAATAACACTATTGATCTCTGGCCTGAAGTAAGCCTGAACAACTGGACTCAAGACAACAGCCAGGAAGAAGAATATAAGGGCTGTAATTCCAAGAACAACAGGAAAATCAATAATGGCTAATAATGTACCAAAGAATATAGCAGGAATGAAACATATCCCATATACCAGTAGCATTGACCCAAATATACCAAACAACCTCTTCTTCTTTGAAGCATAGACACTCTCTCCTACTATCATTGACTGATTATTAATAAACTTACGAGTGAAACAAAACGTCCAAACTGAAGTAACAAGAATAATACACAATAGTAATGAAGCAAGTAAAAAACGGAAAATAGCCATTCCAAGACTGGTGGTAAAAGCATAGCAAATTCCTAACTTACCTACGTACTGGTATACTATACCAGATCCATCGATGAATCCTGCAGAATAAAAGGCAGCATTGACTATCCACACAATAATGACAAGGACCAGAGCTACCCTTGGACTCATGAACCGCTTGTGGAGATGAGGCTTTACAATAAAAAGGAACCGATCGATTGATATAAGGCAGAGTGTCATGAACACAATATAAGCACTAAATAGTATTATAAAACCATTAAAATGACAAGTTCCTTCCTTATCCTCATCAGTCTCACCAATGATCCACTCACCAGCAGCTAATGCAGCAATGGAGAAAGGAAGATAGAGTGTCAATACAAGGTGTGCCAGTATGAGAGAAGTAAAGAATATTGTTGATGATTGTTTCCAGGACTTCCTTTGATAAATAGTAATGACTAGTACAACACCATTAGCTATGAGAGCTAGTATCATCTCAATACTAAGAACTCCTGCTACTGCCTCAGGACTGAAATCACCAGTAAAAGTATAATTCCTTTCCATCCTTTCTATCACAAGACTGAACTGAGAAACAAAAATCACATAATAAATGTACATGTACATGTAACTTAGCTAAAGAAAACTTCCCTAGAAATGAAACTAGATCTGTTAAGCACTTGTTTGTATAAGATATGTTAACTGCAAGTCAGTTTTTGCACACTTCTGCTTCATTTGCTAAACTCAATTCACCAAAGGTTGAAGAGCTGCATGAGAAATTACTACAGTCAACTGTTATCATAATAACTAAGAGTGCTATTATAACATTATACTAATATGTA
>NW_003546792.1:47397-51491 GCF_000090795.2 Amphimedon queenslandica
AGCAAGAAAAGCGGAAGGTGGCCATAACAGGACTGGTGGTAAAAGCAAAGCAGACTCCCAGATAATCTATATAGCGGAATTCGGCACCAGAGCCATCGATGAATCCTGAAGAGAAGAAGAGTAAATCAAAAATCCAGACAATAATAACAAGGACCAGAGCTACCCTTGGACTCATGAATCGTTTGTGGAGATGAGGCTTTACAATAAAAAGGAACCGATCAATTGAGACAAGACTCAGTGTCATAAGCATCACATAGACACTAAATAATATCATAAAAGCAGTAAAGCCACAGGTTCCTTGCTTCTCCTCATCAGTGTCACCAACAACCCACTCACGAGCAGCTAATGCAGCAATGGAGAAAGGAAGAGAGAGTGTCAATACAAGGTGTGCCAGTATGAGAGAAGTAAAGAATATTGTTGATGATTGTTTCCAGGACTTCCTTTGATAAATAGTAATGACTAGTACAACACCATTAGCTATGAGAGCTAGTATCATTTCAATACTAAGAACTCCCGCTACTGCCTCAGGACTGAAACTGCCATTAAAAGTATAATTCCTTTCCATCCTTTCTTTTCCAAGACAGTGAACTAACTAACTAAAATCACTTGATGCATGTACATACAGTATCTGACAAAAATAACTTATACCATCACTGCATTATGGTTTTATCACTCAACTTCTTGTGAACACGGGCCAGTCATGGGGTTAGACTTAATAATTATTATTCATAAAATATATTGGAATTAATACAGTCAGAGGGCACTGCCGTTGATCGCTGTACTGTGCAAGTGCTTGCAGCTGGATCATTTGATTTATTTCTTGTATAAACCAAGATTAGATAAGTAAGATAAATTTTAGGTCAGTAATCTCAGTATATATAACAGTTTTAGATCTAGTGACACATCGGGCTGGAAAAATATTTAACTGTTATCACTATAATGCCAAGAGTGCTATTATTGAAACATTATAAATTTATAATGCTGTTAGTATTTTTAAGAAATAATGATACACTCAACTTAATTGAGAACAATATAATAAGAACACAAACAATGTTAATGAATAAGCAAAAGTAATACTGCATGCATGTATACATAATGTCTGTAACATTAAAAACTTATACTCAAGAATAAAGTCAATGGATGAATGAATGTACATAGTTTATGGATCAAGTGAGCTAACACGCAATTCCACTGCAGCAGATGATGAATCACATGTACTTGATGTAGCTAATTTATTAGGTTTCTTCTTCAGCATCTTACGACAAACAATATCAACAATAACACTATTGATCTCTGGCCTGAAGTAAGCTTGAATGACTGGACTCGGGATAACGGCAAAGAAGAATAACATCAGAGCAGTCAGTGTAAGAGCACCGGGAGAATCAACAATAGCCACTAACGTAGAAAAGAATATGCTAGGAGTGAAGCATATCCCATAGACCAGTAGCATGGACCCAAACAACCTCTTCTTCTTTGAAGCATAGACACTCTCTTCTACTATCATTGACTGATTATTAATAAACTTACGAGTGAAGCAAAACGTCCAAACTGAAGTGATAATAATGATAATTACCATTAACGAAGCAAAGAAAAAGCGGAAGATGGCCATAACAGGACTGGTGGTAAAAGCAGAACAGACTCCCAGATAATCTATATAGCGGAATTCGGCACCAGATCCATTGATGAATCCTGAAGAGAAAAAGGCAGCAGGGACTATCCACACAATAATGACAAGGACCAGAGCTACCCTTGGACTCATGAACCGCTTGTGGAGATGAGGCTTTACTATAAAAAGGAACCGATCAATTGATATGAGACTCAGTGTCATGAGCATTACATAGACACTAAATAATATCATAAAAGCAGTAAAGCCACAGGTTCCTTGCTTCTCCTCATCAGTGTCACCAACAACCCACTCACGAGCAGCTAATGCAGCAATGGAGAAAGGAAGAGAGAGTGTCAATACAAGGTGTGCCAGTATGAGAGAAGTAAAGAATATTGTTGATGATTGTTTCCAGGACTTCCTTTGATAAATAGTAACGACTAGTACAACACCATTAGCTATCAGAGCTAGTACCATTTCAATACTAAGAACTCCTGCTACTGCCTCAGGACTGAAACTGCCATTAAAAGTATAATTCCTTTCCATCCTTTCTTTTCCAAGACAGTGAACTAACTAACTAAAATCGCTTCAGTGATGCATGTACATACAGTATCTGACAAAAATAACTTATACCATCACTGCATATGGTTTTATCACTCAACTTCTTGCGGGCCGGTCACGGGATTAAGACTTAATAATTATTATTCATAAATATTGGGATTAATACGCCTGGCACTGCCATTGATTCACCGTGCATGCAGTGTGCATTGTGCAAGTGCGTGCAGCTGGATCATTTCTTGTATAAACCAAGATTAGATAAGTAGGATAAATTTTAGGGCAGTAATCTCAGTATAACAGTTTTAGATCGCTGTCCAGTGTCCACGCTGTGACACATCAGGTAGTAAGTCATGCTTATAACACTTCAAAAAGCATTTTAAAACAGCTGCTATGGACATTGACAAGTCCTTCTCATTTAAATCAGTTATTATGAAACTATAATTCATTGGTCTGCGAAGGAACCTGATACAGCTGACTATGTTGCTATGAAGTCTAGAGACACTAGACTTCATAGCACTACTAAAACAGTAAAAACACTACTAGAACATGAAACACTACTTGAACTGCTACTCTCATTAGTGAGGTATCATTTGAGATTTCATGGCTTAGGATTTGGGATGAAGCTCTTGACCATGGTCATAAAGGTACCTGAACCTTACAGAAGATCATCAGGATATTGCTCATCCATGTGGAGAGAATATACACTGCTATATGTGTGGCCAGCCGTTTGATACAACATTTCTAACTCACAATCACTCAGACAACTCTATCTCATCTCAGTCATCAGTTCTATCCACTAGTGACATCATCAACTCACTCATAGGAATCTCTGACGGTAATATTTTCGAACTAAAATTTTCTTAACATTTTCTTTACAAGACTAAACTGACAAACAAAGATCACTCAATATTACTTGCGTCTACCAATTGTAGCGAAATGAACAAAAGTTGTGTTTAGCGTTACTATTTTTAGCTTTTTAATAAACACTAAACAATGAGCAAAAATAAACAAGCAAGCTATATTAAATGAGGATACTTTGAACATAGGCAGCATAGTTATAGTAAATCACTCACAGGCTTTAAAGTTCTTAGTTTGTCTTTTAAAAAAAATTTATATCTGAACACTCCTTGCTGCTGTAGCTGATCATTTGCTGCAAAAACTCCTTTTATACATGTACATGTAGCTGCCATTTTTATTTCACTCTGACCACACCAGCTAAATTAACTATCAATAATAACTATTATAATGAATAATTATTATTTTGGCATCTATTTCATTTAACATTTCAAAGCTCTCTCGCTAATATAGCTACATTTAGTAGATGCTAATAATAGTAGGCTTAAGGTACATACAAGTAATTTAGCTAAGGAAAACTTCCCTTAATTCTGTTGAGCATAGCTCTACTCTTTGCCTGTACAATGTATATATAAACTTTGTACACTCAATTCACAAAAGGTGGAAGAGTTGGGAGATAGTTATGGTCAACTGTTATCATTATTACCAAGAGTGCTATTATGGAAACATTATTTTATAATGTTGTTAGTATTTTATGAAATAATAATAATAACAACAGAACTCAATAAAGAATAAGATAATAATAACACAAACAACAAAGAGAATGTTAATGAATAAGCAATACAGTAATACTGCATATGTATACATCTACATGGTGTCTGTAACATTAAAATCTTTATACTTAAGAATAGAGTCAATGGATGAAGGCAATATACATTGTTTATACATCATGTGAGCTAACACGTAATTCCACTGCAGCAGATGATGAATTACATGTACTGGATGTAGCCAACGTATTAGGTTTCTTCTTTAACATCTTACGACAAACAATATTAACAATAACACTATTGATCTCTGGCCTGAAGTAAGCCTGAACAACTGGACTTAGGGTAACGACCAGGAAGAAGAACATAAGAGC
>NW_003546792.1:51501-54823 GCF_000090795.2 Amphimedon queenslandica
TGACAAGGACCAGAGCTACCCTTGGACTCATGAACCGCTTGTGGAGATGAGGCTTTACAATGGAAAGGAACCGATCGATTGAGACAAGACTCAGCGTCATAAGCATCACATAAACACTAAATAAAATCACAAAAGCAGTAAAGCCACAGGTTCCTTGCTTCTCTTCATCAGTGTCACCAACAACCCACTCACCAGCAGCTAATGCAGCAATGGAGAAAGGAAGATAGAGTGTCAATACAAGGTGTGCCAGTATGAGAGAAGTAAAGAATATTGTTGATGATTGTTTCCAGGACTTCCTTTGATAAATAGTAATGACTAGTACAACACCATTAGCTATGAGAGCTAGTACCATCTCAATACTAAGAACTCCTGCTACTGCCTCAGGACTGAAATCACCAGTAAAAGTATAATTCCTTTCCATCCTTTCTATCACAAGACTGAACTGGCAAACAAAGATCACTTGATATATGTACTAACAATCCAACACATGCATATATACATGTATGCATGAATATTGCCATATATACATGTACATGTACACGTAGCGTAGCTGAAAACAACTTCCCCTGAAACGATGCATTTCTGTTGAACATACAATTATGTCTTTTGCTTGTACTGATACGTGTGAACTAAATTTTTGCGTACACGAACTTCCTTTATTGCTACTATTAATAGTAAATGCTTGAGATTTCATGTACAATTGTACATGTACATGTACATGAATAAAGGACAAATATGTACAGTACATAGAATGTTTATGTAAACTCTTCATGAGTTGCATAACCACTTCCTTAAAACTATGTCAATTTATTATAAACACAAAATATGAATATATTTACTAGTAATGAAAAAATACCAACATACATGTAATTACAAAAGCACATGTACATGTACACATTGAGTATGATTGAGTGCATAGTGATGTGCTTACCAGTTTTGTGACTTGTGATGCGATATCTTTTGCAAGGAATTTAGCAATTCAGTTTTATCAACGTGCTTTAATAAAACCTATAAAATAATTAAAAATTATTAATTCATGTACATGTACGTTGTACATTGTATAATTTAACTGCAACTTTTACACAGTACCGTACAAGATGATTTATTGGCAAGAGTAATATTTGGCAAATTTGCCTGTCAAAAGTTAATGGCAGATCTTATATTGGTGATTTTGTGCCCCGTGCCATTGAGCATGCTCAAATTGAAACAAAATGGCAGATGTTACATTGGCGATTTCTTCATAGAACCACCAATCGCCAATATTATACTTTGCCAATAAATCATCTTATACAGTACATGTGTACATGTATATATATGTAGAAGAATTTTTATTTTAATTGTAATTGTAGAAGAATAAAGACACACACTACATACCGCATAGCCAAAAAATTTCGCGAGGAATAAATTTTCGTATTTTTGTGATCACTGTTTGCATCACAAAAAAATTAAACCCCTGAAAATAAATATTAATTGAGAGGCGTGGTCAACCACGCCTTACTAGTAAATGTGCCCTCGTGTCAAGTCATGTTCTTGGTCAAGCTGATGTCTCTGTTACTCTGTATTGCTATTTTAAGCATACTGCCTAGGTCAAAGATGATGATCTTCTCCATCACTGGTGTCCACACTGATTTGTAGACATGGTGCCCCTTGATATAAGAGTCCGACTCCGTCCGTCTCAAATATTAAATCTGCCATTGTTTAATTAAATAAGGCGTGGCCATCATTATTATTAAAATAAAATCACGAAAATATTTATCACGGAATTTAAAATTTATCCATAAATTTCATTATTCACGAAATTTTAAGCCTCAAAAATTTTTGGCTACACCTACGGTAATACAATGTAAGTATCAGTACATTAAATATTAAAGCTACATTGACAGCTTATTACAGCTCAGATTGAAACAAAATGGCGGATGTTATATTGGCGATTTCTTCATAGAGCCACCAATCGCCAATATTATACTTTGCCGATAAATCATCTTATACAGTACATGTGTACATGTATATATATGTAGAAGAATTTTAATTTTAATTGTAGAAGAATAAAGACACACACTACATAATACAATGTAAGTATCAGTACATTAAATATTACTGCTACATAATGACGTACTTCTTCTCCCATATCCAATACTGCCTTCACTACAGTTGGTTCATCATCAGAAAGACGTGATAATAATACACTTGAGAAGAAGTTGTCATCATAACTATGATGAGGGGAAGAGGTGCCACGCCCATCAATGATGGTGGATTTGAGAGATTTGACGGCCGATAGTCGTACAGAAGTGTCGTGATGATAGAAATTAAGGACATCATTGTTCAAGGATAACTGATGAGGTATAAAAGGAAGATGAAAAAGAGAATACAAACTTAATATGCATTTAACGTACAATGTATGTACATGCACATTTACATATACATGTACAAGATACTGTTAAGTAATACACATAAATACATGTACATGTACATGTAGGTAGACTCAGTATAAATGTACTGTAGGTTATAAGGGCAATACAATACATGTATTACATGTACATTAAATTAATGTACATGTACAAATACATGTATACGTACGAGTACATGTATGTACATGTACATCAAATTCTTTACTTCATGGTAAGTTCCAGGTAAAAATAAACTGACAAACTTTTCTATCATTTTCTTCCTGTCTCCTTTCTTCTCCTCAGCAAAAACAGCATCCATTACACTAGGATACCTATAAACATGTGATAAGTAAAAATGGCCATAACTTGAAAAATTGAAATCGGAATCAATTCAAAATTTCTACATAGCATAACTACACCAATATCTATCAGAAAATGTAATAAAAGTTGGGGGTCATTTTTTAGCCATTTTTTGAAAAAAAGCATGGGCTATAATAGTACAGGGATTTTTTCAAAAATTGGTATATTTTTAAAAATGGCCATAACTTGAAAAATTGAAGTCAGAATTAACTTAAACTTTCTACACAGCACAACTACATCAATATGTATCAGAAAATGTAATAAAAAGTGGGAGTCAATTTTTAGCCGTTTTTTGGAAAAAAGCATGGGCTATAGTACAGGGGTTTTTTCAGAAATTGGCCTATTTTTTAAAAAGGCCACAACTCGAAAATTTTAAGTCGGAATCATCTTAAACTTTCTACATATCATAAGGACGTCAATTTACATAAAACATATATATATATATATGAGAGTCTGGATACATGCAGTATGTCCTCACTTGTTAGTCAATGCTTGTACTACTTCAGTTAAAAAAGAGATATTTCATAGCAGCTGACTTTTTACCACTTTTATTACTAGTACAGAACTGCTCCAAT
>NW_003546792.1:58662-60158 GCF_000090795.2 Amphimedon queenslandica
ACAATATGCTGAATGTACTGAATACGATAAAGATGCAGTGGACTTCATGTAGTAATGCTGAACAGTCGTTGATGAAGAAAGCTCGTGCTGGAATGATATCACTGGAATTTGATGGAGCAGAATACCTTGTCATAATAGGAGGGTATGGTTCTACACCAACTGTTTACCATCCTCAGTTTCAATATGATCAACTTAAGGATGGTCGTGTTCATACTAATGAACAGTTACTTTATAATGTGTCCACTGGTAAGATTCCCTTCGTTTAATAAATAGCTTTATACATGTACATGTATACATTATATTCATTTAGTAATAATTAACTTGTATAATGCACAATTGTACCGTATAGCATGAAATTTTGAAAAAGATTTAATTTGGCGTTCCAATAGACATTTGCCAAAATCAAATCCACCATTTTGAGACATTATATGCACATGGCTATTAATTTGTCAAATTAAAATCCGCCAAACACCAAAATTTAGCTATTTGCCAAATTTTACTCCCTCTCTAGACTCTATATGGTATATATTATATTGATTTATGTTTAACAATGTATGATTGTGTCTTTTTAATAAAAATTATATGTACATATTATACTTCAAATTTACATGATATTATACTAAATTACTAATATAAAAATCATATACTATATCCCAACTGAGTTTGACACCAGCCGCTTGGAATTTGAAAATGTAGTCATACGTCACAGATGACATCTTATAATGATATTCATAGTAGCATGGCCGCTATTTTACAGCTGCATGGTTGGCCTGTATAAGGCTGTATTTCACTCTTGAATGGGTTTTGTTTGTTCTAATAAGCAGTACAATAGCTGCTGGAGTATACTAGTCTTCATAAAGGCCATCATTATCAAAAAATCGTGCTCTGTTAGCTTTTTAAAAGAAGAATTATCAGTTTGGGTGCTCGATAGTGGTGGGTGATATATCGATATTTTATTGATACAAACGATATTTTACGGTATCGATTCGTATCGGTATCGAAATTTTGAAGGAATCTGGATTGATACGTTGACCATGCCCATTTATTATGGTTAAATAAAATTAATAACAAAAATTTTAATAAGTTAATGACGTATAATACACACACGTGGATGCACGTGCATGAAAACATCAATGAAAACAGTCAATAATAAGGGGTGTGACTCTATAGGTGTGGTCTAAATATCGTATCAAAACTGTATCGATACTCTCGATATGAGCTGATATTGATTGGTATTGTATCGAATCCATTTTGGCCAGTATTGCCCACCACTAGTGCTCAACCACATGTTCTTAATATGTAAACTATGACGTAGAAAAATTGTCATAAAACGTCATTTTGGTATGCCATTGGGTTCATAGGGAGAACCTGGTTCTCAGGGTTCCCAAGGGCTGAGAGACCCAAGACCTGAGATCCTGTGATGGCATTGGGCGACTAAGAACCTGTGAAAGTTTCATCCTTATCCCACATTCCTATAAAAAGTTATTCCAGTTTCT
>NW_003546793.1:0-2106 GCF_000090795.2 Amphimedon queenslandica
TTATACTGCAACACAAATTGGTAAGTTATATAGTATAAATCATAAAGAGGCTTTAATGCTTTACTTGTAATATATATCTTAATTGATATAGCTAGGTTGTATATTAGTAGTGTAGGCTGCAGTATGTGAAGCACTATTGCTGCATGTCTAATGTTATATCACATGTTAATTATCACCTGATGACTTGCACTTGGTTCCTAGTATTGAGTAACTTTGTGTTTTGTTCCTCTCTCTCTCTCTCTCTCTCTCTCTCTTTATAGCTAATTTCAAATGTCCTTGGAAAATAGAAGTAAAGAAATACAAACTGACAAGAGATGTAGATCTTTTTGGAATAAAATACACGTGTGTAACCAAAGTAAAATCGAAACATTTTACATTTCCAACAAGCTGTGTCTTAGCGGATATCATCTCTACAGTAGATTATCCAGCTTGTCAAGACAGAATCATTGTCATGAGTAACTGCCGAATGTCGTTAGAACAGAAGAAGAGAAAGTTCTGTTGTAAAGCAAAGGACAATCCTAAGTATACTCTAATAAAAATAATGAATATAGGAATAGAAAAATTCTCTTTATACACTTGTGATGTAACTTTATATTAATTCTTAGCTTGTCATTATCACAATAATTATTTCTAATTGTTTAGCAACATTAAATTTTTACAAGCATCATTATTTCTGCTATTTCACCTTGTCTATTTCATTATTGTTTGTCCGCTCAGTTATTATTATCAAGAGTAGATTATTATTATTAATATCATTATTATTAGCTTCAAAATATGATTATGATCCAGCCACAAAAAATAAGCTCATTAGTCTGAAGTGTAAATGGAAGAGTAAACAAGTTTAAATGATTAACACACTATTATACTGCAAGGGCCTCCAACCTATGACTGACACACAGTTCACTTGCAGTTGGAGCATTATTAAACTGGTGATGGCAGAAATCACTTTACTTCTGCAAAAATTGAGTAGATTTTAAACCAGCCACCCACTACTATAATAGTGGAACCTTTATGAATAAAAGAATGATAATTATTATCAATTAAAATTAATACAAAAGTACTTTTAAAAGGAAAATTCACATTATCATGATGATGCAGATATAATTCATGATAGTCTCCTCATTCTCATGTTGTTTCTATCTCAAGCAGTTTCAGAATCAGAATCTTCAGAATCATAACTGACCAGGGAGAATGCAGAGGTAGCCATGACTGGAGCAGAGCCACTGGGAGCTGATTTAACAGCAGAAGAAGAAGAATCTACAGAAGGAGCAGCCTGTACTGGAGGAGCACTAGTGGCAGTTGAAGTATTTTTAAGGACCGAGAGAGGATTGGTACCAGACTGTGGTGGTATGGGAACAGGAATAAGAGACTGAGGATGAGCTCCTTTTACTGCATCTATCAATAATAATAATAATAATAATAATAATAATAATAATAATAATAATAGTGATAATAAGCCTCTATATAATGGACACTTTGAAAGTGTCTCTGTTATACAGAGGTGTCCTTTATGTGGAGGTTATTTTATACAGTAAGGAATGTAATTGGTACACTAGGTGCTGTCTGTTAAATGGAGGTGTACGCTATAGAGAGTGTCCATTAAGAGAGACTATACTGTACATGTATTAAGGACAGGTAGTGTGGGCCCAATGGTGTCCTTCTAATACAATTAATACGTACCAGTTTGAGAGTGGTTTATAGTGAGAGGTGGTTTCTTTACTGAAGACAAGAGAGTTGAAGAGGGAGGAGGTAAGTGAGGAGGAGGCATCAGGAGGACATCAAGCGGAGCACTGGAGGAAGAACTGACACCAACCTCTTCTTTAACAGCAACATCATCAGGAGGAGGAGGAGGAGGAGGAGAGAGTTTAGATGTCTTTAATGATACATCATCCCGACCATTAGCCTAAGGAGAGAGAGAGGGAAGACAGAGCTTAGTTAGAATGATTAATCAGTCTCTCTCCCTCCCTATCTCTGTCATTCAATCAGTAAGTGACTTACTTGTTCTGTGAATTTCCTTTTTGGCAAAATTTTATCAACACTATCATGAGGTCTAGGGAGAAGGAGAGAGAGAGAGAAGTAGGTCAAGTATATTTTCTTTCATTACGA
>NW_003546793.1:2978-4485 GCF_000090795.2 Amphimedon queenslandica
TTTTCAATTTTTGGTGTTTTCTTAAAATGGCCATAACTTGAAAAATTGAAGTTGGAATCAGCTCAAACTTTCTACACAGCATAAGGACCTCAATATGTACATGTACATGTTAAAGGTACTATCTTACATCTGGTCCCTGGAGTCTGTCCAATAGTCCAAAGGAGTTATCAACATCATCTAAACCGATGAACACTTTATCCTGAATGTAGTGATGCTATAAGAGAATGATAATCACATGATTAACCCATCAAAAAGATGGACATTTTTTATATCTTACCACACTAGTAGGGGGGATGCTACTGGTCGGTTTAATTGGTAGGTGTGGCTTAGTAGCTAATAAATTATTGGGACTGCCACACTCACTTTGATACATGATATTCCTAATCTTCTGTACTGCAGCTAATTAATAAATCAATCCATTATTATTATTATTATTATTATTATTATTATTATTATTATTATTATTACCATTAATAAATGATTGATTAGGTGCTTGTACACATAAATAAAGTGGGCGATCACTAAAAAATAAGGACATTTTTTATTAATAATAATTATTATTAATTAATAATTATTATTATTACTCTGCTGTGCTGTTGGCTTTCTCAGCAGGTGTCATGTATCGTCCTCTAACAGACACAGCTGCTCCAGTTCCTCTTGAAATTTCACTCAACGTAGGACCCTTTGTCAAAATACCCCTGGGGAGGAGGGGCTGGGTCTAATATTTAATTATAATCATTTTGCCCCCACCTTGCTTCCGAGTCGTTTATTTCTATTTCCGCCGGCGGAACCTCTTTAGACACGCCCACATTGCTAGCGCTAACATCTAAAGGCTTTAATATTAAAAAAATCTAAAACCACACCCACTGTCACGCCCACCGATACCATCTTATTGATTTTCCCCTTGGCCTCCAGCATTGCATTAATACGGGCAGCAGCACAGGCGGCAGACACACTAGGATCAACCTTGTCATTAGTGGAGGAGGAGGAGCTGTTGTCATCAGGAGGGGGAGCCGGTTGGTCCCATTTTGAACGTCTTTTCTTTTTGACTGGCTCGTCCGCCATTTTAAATCGTTTTACTGTTTTTGACCGTATAACATTTTTTGACCGTATAACCATTTTTTGACCGTATATTGGTATTATTTTAATCATAGATTTAATCATAGATATACTACACAGACCGGGATTGGAAACAGATCACGTGAGCGCATTACTTACTAATGACCCATCCTTGTTGTTAATAACTAGCAGCTGCTGCTAACATTTCAATGGCGAAAAAGTTTGAACCTGCGCAAAACTTTGTGGGACTAATGCTCCAACTGTAGGGGGTTAGGCAGTTCACTGATCATTTAAAAGCAAGCAGCACAAGTAGCTGCAGTGGAATAGACTATTTTTGGTTGATTTATTCTACCGAAAAGAGCAATAAAACAGGAAAATGTAAAATCGAGGTGTTGTACTTTGTGGGACTCGTTCTTTTGATCTCATCATCGGACCTATTGTTTGATAC
>NW_003546793.1:4495-16532 GCF_000090795.2 Amphimedon queenslandica
TATTCCATGATTTAAGCAATTGTTGTAGATGCAGAAGGTAGAGAAAGGTCATTATTAACTTCTACCAGCAGTTCAGCTTCTTCCGTGTTTTATGAGATGCAAGAGAGGCTGGAGAACAATGCACAAAAGAGAAAAAGCTCACCGATGGCTATTTTATTTTGTTAATAACTATTAATAAACTGTAATAATAACCATAGCAACGACAACAGTCACAACACGGATCATACACGGAATAAAATTAAAACGGGGAAGTTTCCAATCCCGGTCTGTGTAGTATATCTATGTTTTAATACATTTAAATTTTAAAATACATGTAAGGTATTGAATATTGATAGTGTTAGAGATGGTAGTACAAATTCTTTATATGTTCAGCTAGAATCATAGTAGATTGACAGCTGCTGCTAGTGGAGAGAGTGAATGAAAAGGAGGTGTCACTCTTTATATTCTTTATAAAGAGGACACACGGTGAGTCTGGCCTGTCAGTAACTGGAGGAGATAAAGGACTTAACACTCCTCCACCTAATGTTGCAGCTTCAAAGATCACTCATTTTATTAACCAGCCCCACCCACTTATAAAAATTAATTTTATCTCACAATAATAATAGTGTTTATAATTGAAGCCATTATTTATTATTATGTCTTTTTCTGTTTCTATTGTTTTTTCTGTGTTTACTGCTGTTAATTAATAAACTAGAACTTATACCAATGTAAGGTAGAGATTAGGCCACTCCAATAAGATTCATAGTTTCCCATTACAGAGGCGGGCCTGATGCGGGCGGGCGGGTTTGTTCATTTTCATTAAATTTATTCATTATCAGCTGTATAAATTGCTTGTATAATCAATGAAAAACCGCAATAATGAATAGCGATGCGGCCCCATGCGGGCGGGTAATGGGAAACAAGGAATCAAATTGGAGTGGCCTTAACAATATGTTATTGATAGTGTTAGAGATTAGCAATATGTGCAGTAACAATCCATCAGCCATTGAGCATGATTATGCTATAAAATAAGAATAAACTGATAATAATTATTCTAATTGTGTAGTATACTATACCTGGGGAATCTTGTCTTCGATTCCTTCTGAGGTACCAAGAGTTGAACTCAAGGAAACCTGTAAATTGAATAAACCGATCCCTTGGTATAACCCAGGGCCCTAAAAGTTTAAAATTACATGTAAGTATAAATTCTGTTTTAATATACCCAAATCAATGTTGCATTTGATCGCAGTGTACATAGTGACGTACGATAGAGTTGAAGCCCAAGTACCGATGGCAGTATATAGCAGTGTGAGGTTCCCTAGAAATGGACCAATAAAAATTAATCAAATAACAATTCATTATTTTCTTACGAAGACAATAAAAAAGTTAAACAATGTCATGAATAGGTTTCGAAATGACAGTTCATGTATGCATAATTTATGGATACATCTGTTTTTGTACAATCATACACACACAAATCATACACTGAATTTATGTGTAGGTATGTGTGTGTACCTAAACTGTACGCATAAATTTATTTTGTAAAAAGTACATACTCTTAATTTTATATGTATATATTTATTCTATTTACCGAATTCCTCAATTATTATTAAAAGAGGAATTACTCCAGTAGCAAGAGACAATATTAAGGAGTAACTGGTCGCCATACAGGAGTGAAAGGAGTCCACCTCCTCTTGAAGTTCTTTAGTAGCTTCATTAGAACTAGTGCCTACAAGAAACAACAGAAAGAAGTAGAGTGTCATTTTTGTAATGCTAGTGTCTTGTGGTCAGATTACAGAGATATGCGGGAGATATACGTGTATGCGGAGTATGTGTGCGTGCGTATGTATCAATTATCCCTGGATAATTAAATTAGATTATGCTGTACATTATTTAAAATTATTAAAAATAATAAGTGTCCATAACAGGTACATTTTGAAGACATTTAAACTTGTTTCAGCATTAAACCATACACTATGAAACTTGCTTCTGGAAACTTGTGACATGAAACATCTTTTATACAAGAGTACAAGAGTCAATGGAGCCTGAAACAGTTTCATGCAGTTAAAATTGTCTGGGAATGTCTGCAACATGTTTCATAAAACAAGTTTCATGGTGTAATGTACAGTAGCCTAAAATGTACCTATTATCATATCAAGCATACTCATCAAAACTATCTGACAAGTAAACTCTATCATTAACTTGTGAATAGCACAATTTTCATTGCATATACAGTACTGTACTTCTAAAATTCAGTATTTTTGTTACTATACAATAGTGATTGAAATAAAACAGAAAACCAACAACAATGGTATACGTACATCAGCATAACTTAGCAAACTATGATAATACATTGAAATAGCTACAAGGTTTACTAACAGCTACATGTTTAATTTGATAAAGACTATACATATGATAAACAACCACCAAAGACAAGTTTAACTGACCTGGTTACAAGAGAGATTAGCCTGACTGGACAAAGAATGGCTGACTTGGCAGTTCACTAAGAGACAGCTAAAACTCGTCAACTCCTCTACAACTTACATTCCATGCAGTTGTACCTTGATATCATTTCATACATTCCATGCAATCTGATGGTGCATTAGATTACATATGAAATCATTGATGTGCAAATGTAAATTGTGGAGGGGTTGACAAATTTTCTAATAATAACTATCATTATTAGTTCATTCAGGAGTCCATAATGGAGGGGGCATGATGATCACCGTGGAAATAACCAATTAATAATAATTAATTTATAACTAATTAATTTATTATCATTATTAATTAAATATCTGTATAAAAGAGTGGCAATAAAAACAATACCAATGAATTATTATTATTATTATTATTTACTTCATCACACACCTGACACCTCCTCTTTGACATTAATTAATATTACGATAACTTTAATAACTAGTAATAATCATGATTTTTAACCTTTATTAATTAACATCTTGGAATTTCTAACCCTTAAAATGGCGGATCAACTGAAGAGAATTCTATGCTCAACTTGTGCAAGCACTTTACTGAGAAAAGAAGCGACTGAGAGTGACAGACAATCTTCCCCTTCATTTTTAACTCGGCCAGTAGAAGATAAAGATAAGGAACAACCTTCAAAACGTCCAAAATATTCATCACCACCAGATTCACCTCCACCTCCTCCCCCTGTGTGCCAGTACTGTACAGGGCTACTCTATGACTCAGTCCAGTCTGATATAGTCAGTAAAGTGGTTGATGAGCTTAAAGGAGAGGACTATGTGGGTCTGACTAGTTTCCAGCTATGCATCAGTCTCCCCCAGTCCCTGCTCCTCCATCAGAAGCTAACAGAACTAAAGCTCTGCTCCAAACTACCGCAATATTCCAACGCTTTTAAAGACTCTCTTAAATTCAAACTAGCCAAAGAACTCTCGCTAAGATTGGGCCTGTCCTCCGAAATAGATTCTCCTTTTAAGATATCTTTACTCTTCACTCACCTCCAGACAGAAGAGGCCTATGTCCCTTTCCTGAAAGAAAGAGGCTGTACGAAAGTAACAAAACTAAGAAAGCAATCAAAAATAACATACACTCACGACATTGTTAATAAATCAGTCGATGGCTTAAACGACAAAGAATTAGATAAGTACTTTCCTGATTCTCTTCCTCATCTCTCCACTCTAACATCAGTAACAGTCCAGCTCTATCACAAGCCAGTCTTCATTGGAGGCCGTTACAATAAGTACTCTAGGACCCTCCCTCAGTCTCCTTGGGTTATTGACGGAGTCAAAAAGTCCGAGTCTTCAATACAGGAGATGCTCACTGGAGAAACTGAGAGGATTTTTCGACCCGACACAATCAAGTTCTCATCTTCAGGACGTGAGGACATTGACGTTAGGATGTTAGGAACTGGTAGACCGTTCATGCTAGAGCTAGTCAACCCACGACTCCTTGAGTATGAGGAGGAACAGCAGGAGCTGCAAGAAGCCATTAACAGCAGCACTGATGAAATATCTGTGAGGGAATTAAAAATGGTTGACAAAAAGACTAGCTCTATCTTAAAAACGGGAGAAGAAGAGAAAGAGAAATTGTACTCATCTCTGATATGGACCAGTCAATCCATCACTCCACAAGACTTGGTTTTCTTAAACGAGGTATCTAACCTGACGATAAGCCAAAAGACTCCGATAAGAGTCCTTCATCGAAGGTCTCTGGCAACAAGACAAAGACTCATCTACTCGTTAAAAGCGAAATGGATCGACTCTCATCATTTTCAATTGGACCTCTCCACACAGGCTGGTACTTACATCAAGGAGTTCGTTCATGGAGATTTAGGACGGACTACTCCTAACCTGTGTGGCATGATGGAGGGAAGAGTTGATATCATTGCACTGGATGTGATGGAGATTAAACTGAAGTGGCCTTTGTGAACTCAAATAAATAAATAAATAAATAATTGAAAATAATATCATTGATACACTATATTTTATTATTGTTGTTATTATTATCATCTTTTATTAAGTGATATTTTTTGAAGCAGTTCGTAAGCCTCATCTTCTAACAGTTCGGCCTTTTCAGCTAATAGACTCTAACACAAAAAAGAAAAGAAATAAACTTTGCTTTTAATAAAAGAAATATTGTTACTAACCTGAGCAGATTTGATCAGTTTCCCAGCCTGCCCAACATACAAGTGTTCAATTAGTTTAGATAAATCTGAAGGAGAATACTCAACAAGATCCAATGGTGATCTAATACCAGCCTGGACCAACTGCCTCGCTCTACCCTTTAAAGTAATAAACAATAATAATAAACAATAATAATAACAATAATAATAACAATAATAATAATATCATTGTTATTGACTTGTTTCATTCCTGGTATTTCCATTAGAGACAACAGATTGTAGCTGACGGAATATGACAACTTTTGAACTATTGGAGGGAGGAGAAGTTTGAAAGGCCATAACTCAGGTAACTCCTGGAGAAGATAAAAAACTAATGAAAAAGGAGACATACCTCACTCCCTCTCTCTCCCTCTCCCTCTCTCCCTCCCTCTCTCTCCTACTTCAGTAAAATGAACCAGACAGGACGAGTGGCTACAGGTCTGCTGTACAACACTCTGTAGGTATCCTCTACTGCAGCCGAACCTGCTAGCAACCACCCACACACCATCAGTACTGACACTGGCTCTCAGTAAAGAGTACAGCATCAAACCAACATAGAACCTTATGTATACACACATGTCACCCTCTGTCTGCATGGGGAGAGAAGGAATAGTTATAATTAATGAAGCACTAAATAGCATTTGAAATAACAGGTTTATAATATGTAGTTCAATAGAGATTTAGTCCTCAGATAGTTATTATGAAATATATTCACCATTTTAGTATTCCTTCCAGTATATCTACCTGCCAATACTCCAATACTGATATTGTACAGATCAGCAACTCTCTCCTCATCTGGTGACAGTCTTGAAACCTTTCATGAGGTAAATGAAGAAGCTATAACTTCTAATAGTTCCCTACCTTTTCAAAGTAAGCCTTCCAGTCTGGTTTAATGGACTGTATGAGAGAATTAGGTACAACAACAGTTAATAAATGAAGATCATTAGTTAATATTAGATTAGACTGAGCAGTCTGGAGTGACTTGTATACTGAACTGGAATCAGACACAGTAATACAACCTGTGGAGAGAGAGAGGGAGGGAGAGAGAGAGGGGGGGTGAGTCATTTATCATAATGAATACACAAGTTCATGTACCTTTATGTACTCCTCTCCCAATGTTAGTTATCTCATAATGCTGTATCTTCTCTCCTTCTCTCTCTTCCTCTCTCAGTGAGATAAGCTCTGAGCTAGTTAGACTGGAGATGATATCATTGCAATGTTTCTTTAACGAGGCCTCATCATGATCTTGAGAGAAGAGTAAAGTACACTGGAGGAATGGACTAATGTCTGAGGATGACTTCAATATCTGATAACAAAGAATAAATAAATAAATAAATAATATTCTTACTTTCAAAGCTATTAATGAGAGGATCAGTGATGTGAATGGTTGCTGGTTGTCAAGAAGAAGGCAACTAGTACACTTATCACATGGTTTCGACAAGACACTGAGAAACTAAAAAATAAACATGTAAATATATACATGAATCTTCAATACTCACTCTCGCTTCATCTTTCGGCTGCAGTATTACGATACTTTCTCCTTTATCACATAAACCTGATCGTCCTGCCCTACCGGCCATTTGCTTATAAGAACTGAGACTAATGAAGTCCTGTCCAATGTACGGCTGACGAATGATGACCCTTTGCAAAGAGAGCGTTAACAGGAATCAATATCACATGTATTATGATGCTGGGGCTGCATTAAAGTGGTGTTAAAGTTGCGTTATACCTCCTGGCTGGTAGATTGACCCCAGCTGCAAGTGTTGAGGTACAAGTAATGACAGAGAGTATCCCCGAAGTGTATCCTTCTTCAATGACCTTCCGCTCATCACCAGTTAATCCTTAAGAGATAAAATAACTTCAATACTTTTAGGAATCAGTTCAAACTTTCTACACAGCATAAGGACATCAATATGTATCAGAAAATGTAATAAAAACTTGGGATTAATTTGGAGCCATTTTTTGGAAAAAAAACCATGGGCTATAGCCTTGGGTATTTTTCAGAAATTGGCATATTTTTAAAATGTCCATAATGTAGTGTTTCTAACCGGAGTGGTGATAGGCTATGCCATAAGGTAGAGTCTGTGCTAGTACTGGACACAGACCAGCTGCTTCAATACGCAACTGCTGAATCAACATCCTACGCTCTTTCTCCTTGGTGGATTTAGCCGATCTAAAAAATTGTAAATATTTTAAGAATAAGTATCACAATATTTCATTACTTTGGTAGTCCTTTAGAAATCATGAGGGCAACATTCTCACAATTCTTTTTAGTGGAACAGAATATCAAACAAGACGACGGACTCACTTCACTAACTAGACCAACCAGTTGATCAGGATCAACCTGTTTTAAATGGGTGTGGTTAAAATCAGCCACACCCTCTTTTAATAACCTTATTTAATGATCCTACTATACGCCTTTTAAATATTGGTTCAACGCCCGAGGTTAGGCCTTCCCTTCGTCCAATAGAATATATTGATTGACCTAATTTAATATATTCATTGAGTTCAACCTATTAATAACAATAATAATAAATCATTAATTAATTACGAACTGGTCTAAAGTTTCCAGTAAATAGTTCTGCTCTCATGAAAGAAGCAATTTCATGTAAATTACTCAGTGTAGCACTCATCCCAACCAGCTGGACACTAACTGGATAAAAGAAAAGTAATACGGTATAACCTCCTCCTATTGTGGACACTGAAGGACACCTCTATAATGAGGAGGGGTAGTATCAGTCCCAATACAATAGTAATGTGTATTAATGAACCTCTGAAATAAGGACAGGTTCATAATCAGGAGCTAGGGTATTATTGGGTCCCAAGGTGTCCGGAATAGACAGGACTGACTGTACATGTACAGTATTACAAACCTGATGTGAATAGCAGTTTAATGATACAGGATTCCAATACTGCTCCTCTCTGACCTCCTCCTATCATGTGAAGCTGATTAATTACAATTAATTAATTATTCATTGATTAGATATTAATTACCTCATCGATGACAACCAGTCCAATTGAATCCAATCTATTGATTTCAATTAATGAATTAATTAATGCATTGCCCTATTAATCATAATAATTGGATTTTTACGATTTTTAAAGTTGCTCCAAAATCGAACAAAAGTCCCTGTACTACAGTACAAAGTACAGCTGCAGGTAAGGTACCTTTTCAATGGTGGCAATAAAGATGGTGTTCTTCTTTCTCTTCCTAACAGGTGGTAGTCTTCCCTTACTTGAAGCATATTCTTCAACTGCAAAGGAAAGCTCTTCAGCGAATGGTAGCAACTCCCTCACCTTATAAAAGACAGAGATCAAGAGAGCAACAAAAAATAAAATAAAATAAATCTATACTGAACTGACCTTCTCCTGTACTATAGATACATATGGCAGTATAAAAAGAACATCTTTATACTTTAACATTATCTGCTGGAGTATGAGTATCTCTGCTACTAGAGTCTTTCCTCCACTGGTTGGGAGGGAGTATATTAAATTATTACCAGCTGCAACACCAGGAAGACTTAGACACTTATTCTGCCAATCTGTAATAATAAAATAAAATAAAGAAAGGACTCACTCTCTCTACTGATATCTTACCATACAGCTGCTCAATCCCTCGGTTCTTTTTGAAGCACTCCTGGACGGTTAGTGGAAGACCATAGAATGTTCCGGAAGGATAGACATGAACCCTATCTTCTTGTACTGTGAAGTGATTGTCCTCAGTGGCAGCCATTTTATCAGCGGATTTATTATGAGCCGAGCTTAGGTTGAAGCTGCTTAACTCGGACATATTAACGCCCTCCAATAATTTATCAATTTCATTTTCGTTATCATCTTTAGAAGAAGAGGAGGAGGAGAGATCTGATGGAAATAAAATGTCACGGAGAGGTGTACTACAGGAAACTGTCGGATCAATGTGTTCCTCCTCTCTCTCGCTATCAATATTACAGGACCCAGTAGCTAGCGAGGGGTCTGGAACACTAATGTCCGTATCAGACCCAGAATGAGTAGTTTTATTGGTCGTTTCATCACTCAGTGAATCAGAGAACCTTTTCCTTCTCTTTCGTTGCTGCCTAAAAACAAAAAAATAGTTTTTAAAAATTATGCACATTGATTGATCATTCAGTCTCTCTCCTCCTCCTACCTTTTAAGACTTCCCCCATATTCATAGTACATTCTATGATTCTAATGGCGGGAAATTACGCGGGAAAAATAACAGACTCACATGGAATCTATGATGGAATTTAAAAATCAAACCCCACCCTTTAATTAATTTTGCGTGGGAGGCTTCATACTTGTTGTGGCCACGCCCATTTGTGGTTGAGCTCCGCCCATTAATAGAAACACACCTAACACAGGTTAGCTAGCTGGTTAGTTACAGTTGGCATGGAAGGAGAAGGTAAGAGAGAACGGCTCAGTATTGGTCGTATCTTTTACGCTCACGGCCTCATGTGTGCCAGCTACCCGCTACCAGCACTGATCTGTGCAGCCTTCATTGTAATACTGTGCAGGTAAACCACTAATCACCAAAATAATGATAATAATAAATGTTTCTCTTTTAGTCTCCCATTCTTTGTCACTACATCAGGTGATGTTAATTCTCCTAAAGGCTGGAGATCCCCCTGGTTGAACTATCGTAAGTCGCTGGATAAAGGAGGAGGGGAAATGGGCGGAGTCAGAGAAGAAGAATGGATTATTAATAATGCTTCATTAATGTCAGTTAGGACACCACAATGGGTCAGTAAGAGGAACTAATCGTACTTTAATAATGAATACAGACTAGCCTTTATATAATGGACACTGTGTCTCTGTTATACAGAGGTGTCCTTTATGTGGAGGTTATTTTATACAGTAAGGAATGTACTCCATTTCTATAGTTCCTGGGTCTTCCTGAAGTGATTGTCTATCAGCTTTATGTTCACACTGATGTGGACTGTGAGCAAATGGATGCACTATGTCAACGGTCTTTCTACAGACTAAGCAAGACCACATCAGCCATCATGCTTCAGTCCATAGAACAGGCTGACAAGTAAGGACCAGAATGAGCACATGTACTTGTTCAGTAGCGGTAATGTATGACCGGGTTTGAAGGGTTTTTGTGAAGATTCGTAGAATTGAGTTTCATTTTACATGTACATTGTAATACAGTATTAAAGAGTGGTAATTCTATTCTGAACCTGTTACCCTGAAAACCCGTACCAATGATACCGCTGTACCTCATGGTGGCTGAATGGGGAGTGGAGGAGAGGGTGGTTACAGTTAGTTTAGCTAAAGTTGTTACAGATTAAGATCAAAGGTTGTATCTCTAGTGAAAACTATTGGATGTTATCACTTTTTCTCTCCTCACCTTTTTCTCTCACCTTTCTCCAGGTCTTGTAGGTCAGTCCTTCATCCTGCTGCTGTGAAGTTTGCTCGTATCCTTAGCAACAAGGACACGCCCCCTTCATCATTCTCTTCACTGATCCTGTCTCCGTTACTTGACTCAATGTATCAGTGAGTAATGAATAACTAATTAATTAATTAATTAATTAATTGCTAGTAATTAAAAGGTTATTGTAAAAAGGGTTAATAATTTCTTCTCTTTTTCAATGTAGTGAGACAGATCAGTTGAAGCAGTATAATGATATTAAAGATAATCTCACACTACAGACGATTAAAGGTGATATAGTATTCTTTTAAAAATCAATTTTATATATTAGTCAATTAAGGAAAAATTAGCGCCCAACTGTTATTATTATTATTATTATTATTATTATTAATAGAGTTGCTGTACGGCGGTTTCTGGGAGGAGAGTCACCTGAGAGGTCAGGAGAGCCCTCACTCACTCTCTCAGCATCGTTTCGCCTTTTCCTTTCTATTTAAACCAACTGCCGATAATTTCCATCAGTTGAGGGCGTGTCTTGATACCCTGGATGGGGCGTGGCCATTCAAAAGACCGCCAGTACGAATATTCACTAAACATTTCTACTATGAATCTGATCTGTCACTCAGTGACTTTGCACCTTTACTGTTCCTCTATTCAATCGTGTTCCTATACATAACCTTCTCAGTTGGTAAGCTCCTCCCACTATTATTAATTTATTATTATTATTATTATTATTATTATTATTAGGTAAGATAGAGTTGGTTCGTTCAAAGTTAGGACTAGGTTTTACAGCTGTCATTACGGTGATATCATCACTAACAATGTCACTGGGAATATGCACCTTCTTTGGACTTAGCATCACTATTAGTGGCAGGTATGGAGGGTCTATATTACAAGGACACTTTATGTTCAATTACTTCTCTTCTCTTCTCTTTAGTGAGGTCTTTCCATTTGTTGTGGTTGTCATTGGTTTGGAGAATATTTTGATAATAACTAAAGCAGTTATATCCACTGATCAAGGACTTGATGTGAAGCATAGGTACTGCTAATGTAGTCCAGCCTCTCTGGAGGTGTGTGTGTGTGTATAAGTAATGTAATACCTGAGGACTGAGATATCTGCTTGAGGTGAAGCTGAGGGCAGATATCAAGGGACTCAGGTATTACATTACTGATACTCACCTCCAGACACACACACACTGGTCACTACACATGTTACAGCAGTTATTGATATTTCTTCCTTTTACAGGATAGCTGAAGGTTTAAGCAAAGAGGGGAAGTCCCTGCTATATAATTTATTAACGATATTGTGTCTCGTTATTCTTGGGATGTTCACTTTTAATTACGCAATGAAAGAATTCTGCACCATAGCCCTAGTGGGGATACTCTGTGATTATTTCCTCCAGATGGTGTTCTTCACCACTGTGCTCTCCATTGACATGAAGAGACTAGAGCTCTCCGATTTAAAGGACTCCGCCTCTCATTACCATGGCAACCAGCAGGTGGGCGGGGCTGCTAAAGTCCGTAGGGTCGCTCGTAGAGATAAAGTTAATAATTTTCTTGTCCGTGGTCGCTACGCTCAGAAGTTTATGATTGTTGTTTTGCTGGCGTACATGACTTCAGCTTTCTCTAAGACTGAGGTTTTCAACTCTATCGTTAGTTCTCTCACTGATTCATCGACTCCGCCCAGTGCTGGACCGGCCCCGCCCACGGGACCTGTAATGGGAGGAGAAAGGGGTGGCGCTTCAAAGGAAACCACTCAACAGCAAGACAATAAAGAAGGTTAGTGTATGAATGAATTGACTCACTGGTTTTTGGTGGTTGTAATTTTGGCAAAATATTGGCTGTTCATGCTGTTATTATGGATTCCAATTTGCCAAATTCAATCCACCAAATTTTAAGACTATTGTATTATGTATAATTGAATTATTTTTACTAATACAACCATCAATCAGGGCCTTTCAGCCCTTCCAAAAATTGTTTGGAACACAACTGAATAACTTGCTTCTCATCAGTCAGTCAATTCAATCCTTTAAATAGCAGTTAAACTATGTGAG
>NW_003546793.1:16870-60155 GCF_000090795.2 Amphimedon queenslandica
AGGGTTGCAAAGCCCTACATTAAAAAATTTATTAAAAGTTTAAAATAAAACGAATAATGATTGGCACTATCCACTATACATGTACTTTATACCCAATTACTGTGTATCATCATTATTATGCTGTAACATATTATTGTGGAGTGTGTTGATTGATAACTCCACCCACACTCCTTAATTAAAATCATTATTTGATAGGTGTGAGTGACAGTGATTTGACGAGTTACATTGCCAGCTGGTACGACCATGGTCTAATGGATAGGACCATCGTGTACAGGACAATGGAGGACGGGTTTGAGCTTCAGTGTGGAGAGGATACCACCTGCTGGAGGACAATGGTGACGACACACTGGCCACACCTACTGGAGTATTACAATATATCACTGAAAGAAAAGTAACAGCATTTAATAATGTAATACAGACTAGCCTCTATATAATCGACACTGTGTCTCTGTTATACAGAGGTGTCCTTTATGTGGAGGTTATTTTATACAGTAAGGAATGTAATTGGTACACTAGGTGCTGTCCGTTAAATGGAGGTGTACGCTATAGAGAGTGTCCATTAAGAGAGGCTATACTGTATACATTATATATTTATTATTATTATTATTATTATTATTATTATTATTAATAGGTTTATAACACTCCTCCCTCCGATGATGCTAAACTTCAGATTAGGTTACACCCCCCAATCATTATTCACTCGTAGTCTGGAGACCAGATCAAGCCTCACTCAGTCACTGCTCAATTCTTTATTGACATTACTATCAATACCTAACGTGGTGAGAGGGATCATGTTACTGATGACTAGTCTACTAGTGGCAGTGTATCTCTTCTATTTGTGGATAATGGCTATGAGAGAGAGAAAAGGAGAACCAGGTAATAATGCCGTCAATCAGCAGCTGGTCAGGGTCACTAGACTACAAGGGAACGGACAAGTAAGGACATAAAAATTATTTATTTATTTGTTTGTTTGTTTGTTTGTTTATTTGTTTGTTTGTTTAGGATATAGAGTGTGTCAGTATTGACAATGGTCAGATTGTGTCAGTAACTATTGATAATGTTCTTCATGTCTGGGACATTGGCTGTAGGCAGAAGCTCCTCATGATTGATAGGAAGTAAGTGCAGCAGCAGCAGCAGCAGCTGTGTAGAGGAAATTAATACATGTATCAGAAAAATGTAATGAAATTGTTTACTCTCCTTTTCATTTTCGGCAAAATTTGACCAATGATCAGAGGCTATAGCCTTTGGTTTCTGACCCGATTTTTTAGCAACTTTTAAAAGTTGTAAGAAATCCAAATTTGATAGTACATTTTACATATACTGTACATGTACATTATTATTTAACCCTTTCTCTCCTCCTCTAGGGAGGTCATTGATCAGATCCTCCAGAGACAGAGGGACATGATGTCTCGGTTCATCGTGGGTTGTGAGGACCCTCCTGTGGTCTCGTCTCCTAGCAACAGCACCACTGGCTCCAGAGATCCTCTACCAACTTCAACTCCTAAACCAGCAGCAGTGACTCCACCCATATCACCTCTCCCCACGCCCACTCATGTATTGACCACACCCTCTCCCCCCGTCCCTCCTGTCTCCTCCTCCTTCCTCCCCACCAGTGTTGGGTCCATTCCCCAAAGGATACTGCCCAGTTTCTTATTGAAGAGGTTGTCTATGCCGACCATTTTAAAGAAGAGTCCGGACAAACGAGAAAACCTTCTGAGTTCTTTCCCAAACGTTGAGAGCATTCCAGAACACCCTTCAGTTGCCACGCCTACTTCCATAGCCCCACCCACTTTAATTCCGGACTCCTCCGTTACACTGACCACACCTACCACAACCTCCTCTTCCTCTGCATTGCAATCCTTTCCCAGTAGTAATCAGTCAAACACGCCCACAGTAAGCCCCGCCCCCATTACTACTACTACTAATAATAATAATACCAGTACTAGTTCTAATAAAGGACGTCACACTAGATCCCATTCTGTGGATTATTCTCTTCAACCTTCTCTCCAAAGACCTTCTATGGATTCCTCCGTTAGTTTCGGTTCCCAGTGGTCTGTGGAGAGTATCTCGTTATTGTCAGAGAATCCGTCAGAACTCTCTTATGAGACAGCTCTTACTGCTCCTCTGTCTCCGCTCCACCCTCCTGCCGATAATAGTGGGTGTGGCTGTTTCCAGTTCAAGCCCCACTTTAGTCTGTTCTCTCCGTACACATCTAATCTTGCTCTTGAGTATAATAGCGAAGAGAAGGGAGAGGAGTTTAGCGACCGGCTCTCCTCCTTGACTCCGCCCATTTGGTGTCTTGATGCTTTGAATGGTACAGCTGCTGTCGGGTGTGGTAATGGACAGATTGAGGTGAGTTAAAAATAGCATTAAGATTGCATTAAGATTGTGTTAAGTTAGTGTTAGTATTGTGTTAAATTTACATTATGTTCGCTGTATTATTGTATTAAATATGTGTTATATACAGGTTTGGAATTCTCTCACTGGTTCCCTAAAGTTTTTCATAGTTCCTAAGCAAGTCGGAGTGACAGTGCTAAGACTACATTCAATTGGGTAAAATAAAATAAATAAATATTGATTTATAATTATTTAATATTAATATTTTTAGTATTATATCAGGTCATTTGGATGGTTCCTTGCATTTGATTGGTCACCATGGTCACCTGATGCACAGTATCTCCGCCCACTCCAAACCAATCAGTATCCTCACTTACAACAAGGACTGTGTCTTCACTGGCAGTTATGATTCGGTTATTAAAGTAATTAATATTCATTGATATTGTTTTTATTAATTATTAATTAATTAGGTCTTCAGGATTATTGATTTCATTTGTCTGAGATCCTTCACATTTCATACCGGACACATTACCTCATTAATATTAATTGATGTGAGTTGATGAAAAAGATAAAAATCTGAAAAATACCCAAGGCTATAGTCCATGGTTTTTTCCAAAAAATGGCTCCAAAATTACCCCACATTTTTATTACATTTTCTGATACATATTGATGTCCTTATGCTGTGTAGCATGTTTGAGCTGATTCCAACTTCAATTTTTCAAGTTACAGCCATTTTATGAAAACACCAAAAATCTGAAAAATACCCAAGGCTATAGCCCATGGTTTTTTCCAAAAAATGGCTTCGAAATTGCCCCAAATTTTTATTAAATTTTCTGATACATATTGATGTCTTTATGCTGTGTAGAAAGTTTGAGCTGATTCCAACTTCAATTTTTCAGGTTACGGCCATTTTAAGAAAACGCCAAAAATCTGAAAAATACCGAAGGCTTATAGTCTATGGTTTTTTCCAAAAAATGGCTCCGAAATCACCCCAAATTTTTATTACATTTTCTGATACATATTGATGTCCTTATGCTGTGTAGAAAGTTTGAGCTGATTCCAACTTCAATTTTTCTGGTTACGGCCATTTTATGAAAACGCCAAAAATCTGAAAAATACCCAAGGCTATAGTCCATGGTTTTTTCCAAAAAATGGCTCTGAAATCGCCCCAAATTTTTATTAAATTTTCTGATACATATTGATGTCTTTATGCTGTGTAGAAAGTTTGAGCTGATTCCGACTTCAATTTTTAAAGTTATGGCCATTTTAAGAAAACGCCAAAAATCTGAAAAATACCGAAGGCTTATAGTCTATGGTTTTTTCCAAAAAATGGCTCCAAAATCACCCCAAATTTTTATTACATTTTCTGATATATATTGATGTCCTTATGCTGTGTAGCAAGTTTGAGCTGATTCCGACTTTAATTTTTTGAGTTAATATTAACTTTTTGGCTCCAAAATCACTGCCAGTTATTTCTAGGGTTCCCATATTGTGTCCGGTTGTTCGTTTGGTTCAATCTTTCACTGGAACTCCAGCACTGGACGACTCCTTCAAGAGCTGCTTCCTTTTCCTCCTCAAGACGACCAATCAGATTTGAACGAAGACCATCAAGTAGGTGTGGTCAGAATATGTACCTCCAGTGAATATATAATTGGATTGTTACGGGACAACTGCATAAGAATATGGAACAAAGAAGATGGACATCTTTGCAATATAATAGAAATGGTTAGTGTGCGTGTGTGTAATATCTGATATCTGAGAGGACTTTTGTAATATGTAAATAGTCCAATAATTTTCACCTTTATTATTTATTTATTTATTATATTTATTTATTATATTTATATATTTTCTTTATTATTTTATTTAGGATTCTTTTACTCACGATGTCACAGTGATAGATTCTCATCACATAGCAATTGCACTTCAAGTAAATTAAACAATAACGTCACTTTCACTTTATCTTCCTCTTCTAGTCTCAACTTGTCATTTATGATATTCAAAGAAGGTCTGAGGTTGGTCGTAAAGACCTCGCCTCCAGCTCCTCCCCCCTCATTAGGCACCTGTCAGCCATTGACTCCTCGAACCTCCTCTGCTCCAGTGGGGCTGATCTACAGCTGGTCCCTTCTGGACTCAAAATTAAAAGCGAATAGTAGCCTAACCTCCTAATATTCTGTGGACATATTATTACTTTCTCTTCAAATTTATATGCCATCAATAATCACTTATTTTTATTATTATTTGTTTGCAAAAATGAAACCTATCATATAGCTTTATTTTGGACTCCAGTGCCTCCTAGTGGCATTTGATCTCAGCCTCTGCAACTGTAGCAGCCAACGTTTAACAAAATTTCAATAATAAAATTAATTTAAATAAAAAGTGGTCATAAATATAAGGTATAATGTATATACATGTGTATCAACTGGACAATCACACAATAACAAACAATTATCAGTACATTAATTTAATTGTTTTAAACTTCAGAGGATCCTCTTTTCCTGTGACCAGAGAAAAACTCTGTCTTCTTTCTCACTCTCCTTCCCTCCCCCACTTCACTCCAGAGCTCAATAGGGTAACCATAATAGCCTCCCAGATAGTCCATGTTCATCTCATGACTCATCCTCACTGCATATGGATACTGCCTCTGCTGTCTTCTCTTCTTAGCTACGTCACTCATCGTTGAGCTTGGAGTTGTGGTTGGAGTCTCCTGCCCCGAGAAAGGACGTCCTTTACTGTAGTACGGTCGGTCTTCTTGACAGAGTAGAGTTTTTCTAATTTTATTTCTTGCAAAACCGTTAGATATGAAGTAGTACCCGCTAGTAAGTAGCATCATTCCACACAGGAGGGATATGAGCACTTCTGACTGCTGGTGTGCAGTGATGAAGTGTATCGCTATCATACCACTGAAGAACACTGTCTCAACCAGTAGACCAAAGAGCTGGTAATATGACGAAGTGTTTATCACAAAGCTACTGCAGGCTAGGAGTGGGAATGCAATGAGTAATAGAAGGACCAGGAGAAGACTACTGACTAAACACAAATATACGAAATAATTTGGAAAAGCAAAGCTCTCAATCCAGCAGCTAGTGAAAAAAAGAAGAGACATTTTTAAATTAAAAATTTTGTACAATTACAACTTTCCTTGTTAACACTTAAAAGTGTTAACAAGGTGTTAGTTAAAAAGGTGTTAACAAGGTAAGTTTTGTATTTTTAAATTTTTTGACTCACTTTTGAATATCATTGAATTCCTCTCTAGAATTAGTGAATGATATTACACCGTATATGACAACAGGTAGTATTGGTAAAGCTAAATAAATAAACAAACAAATAGATAAATAAATAAATAAACAAACAAATAATGGATAATTGAATAATAAATACCAATACATTCATCATTAAAATTATGAATCACTTACACCAAGCTATGAAGAAGAATGGCAGTATGAAGCAATCTCTTTCGTACAGTTTCTTGTACCTAATCTGACTCATACAAGTAATCAAAACACGGAATATCATCCACAGGTATGACACTAGTATAATGTAATGGAGGAAGGAGCCAAGAGCTAAGCAGAGCTGCTGTATCTCATTCCTTTGAAATGAGATGATCATTGCTATGAAGACAATCATTTGTGTTATACTGTGATGGAGCAAGGCCTGGATATTACGTACTATTTCATACCTAAAGAGAAAATAGAGAGAAAAATCAACAGCTTCTTTCTCTCTCTCATTACTTGTATGATATTTTAGCAGTGACTATTATTATTGGTAGGTGAAGTAGAGCACTCAGTCCTCCAGCAATGTAGAATACTAGAGAAGCATAATACCCAAAAGGAGAAGAAGGGGACTGTCCATTAGTAGGAGAACTAGTTCCATTAGTTGATATCAACTATCATCAGTGAGTATTATTATGAAGAATGAGTCTGATATGTAAGTTCTTACTTGTAATACTGCAACTGTACCAGAAGCCGTACAACTACATTGAACTGAGTTCAGACTTGACATTACATTAGTACCGCAACCACTGGAATCCCATTGACCACCTGTAATTAATAACAAATATTAATAATAATAATGCATTTATTATCATCAGTATTACCATCAATGTTGCTAACATTCCACATTGCACAGTACAGCATTGGACTGCCCTCAGTCTAAAAATAGATAACATTAAGATGAATTCATCACTATATTCTACTCCTGTCCCTTTACCATTATATTCTCAAATGTTATGTTAATTCCCTCGTCTCCAAGTAAACCGTTGACCGATGTCACAGCTACAGGCGACACTAATTGAACGCTACAGACTGGACCGTGGCTAGCAGCTAGTGAGAGACAACTACTTGAGAATAATGTAGTATCATTGTATACTGTCACCTAATGAGAGAATGGATTGATAATATATTAATATTGTCATTATCATTATTACCTGTACAGTGTGTCCACCTAGTTCATTACTCCTAATATCAATAATAATCTCTCCAGTGACATTAGTACCAGCTGCTACAAAAGAGAGTCTTCCCTCGCCAAGAACTTCCACTTCAGCTATGACCTCAGACTCTTGAATATACTTAGCGCCGATCAGTAACCTTGAGAACTGGAGTATCTGTTGAGTGTTATTAGCATTGACTGCACCAAATAATGCAGTAGATATCAGAGTATGAATACTGAATGGAGAGAGAGAGAGAGAAGGATACTGTATGGTGGACAGTTATTGCAAGGAAGAGGACTTACTTATCAATGTTGTCTGAACTTATTAAATTTTGAACGTTGTCAGAGTCAAGAAGAAGATCAATGGCAGACAGTACATTAACCACAACCTAACAATGTGTAACTGCTTAATAAATGTGAATTCAGTATATTTAAAATGTAAAAATGGCCATAATTTTAAAAGTTGAAGTCGAAATCGGCCCAAACTTTCTACATAGCATAACTAAATCAATATGTATCAGAAAATGTAATAAAAAGTAGGGGTGATTTCGGAGCCTTTTTTTGGAAAACCATGGGCTATAGCCTTGGGTATTTTTCAGATTTTTGGCATTTTTTAAAAATGGCTGTAACTTGAAAAATTGAAGTCGGAATCAGCTCAAACTTTCTACACAGCATAAGGACATCAATATGTATCAGAAAATGTAATAAAAATTTGGGGTGATTTTGGAGCCATTTTTTGGAAAAAACCATGGGCTATAGCCTTGGGTATTTTTCAGATTTTTGATGTTTTCTTAAAATGGCTGTAACGTGAAAAATTGAAGTCGGAATCGGCTCAAACTTTCTACACAGCATAAGGACATCAATATGTATCAGAAAATGTAATAAAAATTTGGGGTAATTTTGGAGCCATTTTTTGGAAAAACTATGAGCTATAAGCTTAGCATTTCTTACAGTGATATTGTTTTTTCCGTGTTGAAATACTCTTGAAGCAATGTTGATAAAGTTATCAATGTCATCAGATGATAAATGATGAAATGGTATATCAGCTAGTTCCTCTGATAAAGACAACACATTACTATCAGTAACAGTCTAAATAAAATAAACAATAAATAAATAATGATGTTTTAATCCTCTTACTTCAAACAATAGTAACTGGAGCCTGTTATTAACAGTAAAACATGATCCTAGTTCAAGAGCACCCCACACTGCATCACCAGTGGCTGGTATAAGGACACAATGCCTTGTACTGAAGGCATTAGGTGGTCCATAAGGACAGGGTATGCTAACTGACTTCCCTCCTTCAGTGGGAGGCCAAACCAACAGACCTACATTAGTATCTGAAGCATTAGAAGTGCAGTGAGGCTGAGGAGTTAGAGTAGGAGAGACTGCTGGAGTGGTAGGTGATACAGAAGTACTAGTAACTGATGGTGTGGTTGTTGATGAAGTTGTTACAGCAATTGTAGAAGTAGGAGATACTGTAGTTGAGGATTGATAGTCAGTACTTGTTGTAGTGAAAGTTACTACTGATGGAACTGGAGTTGAAGTGACTGCTACAGTTGAAGAAGCTGCTACAGTAGAAGAAGCTACAGTTGTTGTACTAGTTGAATTTATTACTGAAGTTGATGATAGTAACAAACTGTTGGTTGATGAAGATGACATCGTTTCAGAATAATATGAAGAAATGATGGAGGATGAAGGTGATAAAGCTAACGATGGAGATGAAAAGGTAGAGGAAGAGAAGAATGAGAAAGGAGGAGGTTCGTTAGAAGAAATGAGAGAAGGAGAAGGTGAAGTGAGAGATGAAGAGATAAGAGAAGGAGAGAAGACTGAAGACATCACAATGGATGAAGAAGCAAGTGAGGGAGAAGGAGAAAGAACTTCCAGCGAAGATGAAAAAATAGTCGGAGAAGGAGAGAAGAGAGTGTCAGATGAAGTGAATGGAATTAAAGATGAAGAGGGAGAGAGGAAGAGAGAAGGAGAGAGAGAGGGGCTACCTGTAGAGGGAAAAATAATCCCATAAATGTAGATACAGGAATGAATGTGAGTGAGTGCATCTGTGGAATGCTATAAGCTATTGGGGGTACTGCTTCATGTACTTCAATGAATAACATATACTAGTTGATCTTAATAGAGCAACCATATTCATATAAGAATGAATATCTCTTATAATAAATACAATAACACCAACAAGACACACACCCCTCCATCATCTCCTCTTACTTGTAAAACAAAGAGGATTTGAGTAAAAGTTCAAACCAGTTATAAGTGAATTGCTTAGATCAGATGGTAAATGACAAACCATAGCTGAACTATCAGTCACTTTAGAAGAGGAAGACAACAAGACAGCTTGCAGTTGAGTCAGGTTACAGTCACAGTGCCAATTGTTTGCAGACAAAGTACTAGAAATACTCAATAGGTACATGGCATAATGCAGTGTAATACTCACATATTCTGTAAGGAAGGAAGGTTATTAAATAGGGCATTTGTTGCATCAGCTGAAAGCCCAGATATCTGGTTGCTGTTTAAATATCTAAGAAGAGAGCTCAATTTTGTAACACACTCCATTCTCCCTCTTACAGTTTAGTGAGGTTAGTTAGTCCAGTGAAGGCCGCTGGATTCAATTCACTGATACTATTATGACTCAAGTCCCTGAAAAGAGTGACAAATAGATTCATTATAATATGGAACCATTAATCCCAATGCATCATGTACTCACAGTGTCTGTAGACTGATCAATGGCTGGAATATACCATCAGGTAGTGCAGTCAATGAGTTATGTGATAAATTAAGAGACTGTAAACTTATTAGACCATTAAATGCATTGTCCTCCATAACACTAACGGCATTAGTAGATATATCACTAAAAAAAACAGACCATGCAGCCATAAATACAACCATTAGTGCTGTATACTCACAGGTTGACCATTTGGCCTGCATTGATGAATGCGTTACTATTAATAGCTGAAATTTCACTATGAGAGCTGAGATCACTGTGAAAGTAAATGATAAACAATGAGAACAGAAAATGAGTCATCATGCTGCTATTTCCCCTTACTAGGATGGCTTCCATTTATTGCAGATGTACAAGGTGTTCAAACAAATGGCACAGTGACTTGGACACGAGAGAGAGGAGTGAGAAAGAAAGAGAAGGCACAGAACAATCTTTAAAAGTTCCATGATTGCTGTTTATGAAGGGCGTGGCTCGTAATTTATTTGAGTGGGCGTTAAAAACAGCGGGCACATTTGATTTTCACTTGCGATACATGTATTCATAGTTCTAATAAAAAATAATCTCAGTTTGTTGTTTGTTGTTTCGATTGTTTGCACAACAGAACACATTTTTAAGCTTCAGAAAAATCAATAAAATTATTATTAAAAAGATATAAATGGTGGGAGTGGCTGAGTTGTTGTTGGAATTCTTTGTGAAGAACTTGGTATAAAAGACTATTGAGCCAAAGGATGGCTAGTCTGGACGCAGAGAAGGCCTACAAGGCAGAGGTTAGGGTGACAGGCACAAGAGGCTTTGGGGACACTTCACTATCAGGCAGTTTTTCCCGTGGGAATCCAGAAGAGGTAAACCCAGACATGCGTGTCTTGATATACTACACAGACGGGGCTACTGTCTAACTATTCAACGAATGTTCGTTTGAAATAAGACACTGACTTTCTCTTTTTTTAGTTGTTAAGTTCATTAGGAGCAGATATAAGCAATTATCGTTCCTCAGTCCATTCACTGGATCAACTATGAGGAGGGTCAAAGACCAGCCAAGAGCTATCTTCACTGAGGGCCGCCATACAAGAAAAGATTGAAGAGGCTGATCAAGAAATAAAAGCGAAAGTGTAAGAAAGAGAGAAGAGAGAGAGAACAAGTGAAAAGGAGACAATATAACAATATTCATCTTTATCAATGACCACAAACTTCCTGTATCTCCAGTGCTATAGATCTAGAGAGAGTTTAGGAGACTTTTGGTCTCTCATATTCTCCATTTTTCAGCTTCTAGTCTCTCATATTTAGCCTAGGTCTCTCCTAGTTTCGACTAGTCTCCCAGAACTTATTTCTAGATCTATGATACATAACAATGACCTATTATTTCTTATAGTGCTAGAGGTGAGAGCCAAATTGTCACTAAGAAACTAACGGACCAGCTTCAAGAGCAAAGAAAAGAGTTTGAGTCATTAAAGGAACAAGAGAACAAGAAGGGAATGGAAGGAGAAGGATCAGTACAAGAATCACAAGCAGATTCCTTCACCAGTAAGAGAGAATGTAGAAGGCTATCATCATAATACATAGTACTATAAAACTTGTGCCATGAAAAACACCTTTTATACAGTAGCCATGGAGCCAATAGATGTATTGTAAAGTTTTAAATTTCAAAACTTCATCACGCTCTATTGACTACTGCATAGAAGATGCTGTTTGATGAATGAAAGTTTATTGAAATGAAGTTTCATGATGCATTGATATCTTTACTGCACAGCACTGGTCACTGATATCCAATAATAGCTTAAAATGAACAACAGTGGCAGTTCATGTATAGTGTATAGTAATGGAGTGATATTAAGTGAAGTGGCGCTATTAGCAGCAGCGCTGTAGTACACTAACAAATTACCATATATTGAACTGTTATGATAACATGAGCCCACACATGGACTGGTACGCCCACTAAAATTTTTAAAAATAATAAGAATGAAGTCTTGGAACGTCTGGGCCTGTTTTAAAACGTGCTAACTAATAAAATAATAATAATCATGAATATTAAATTATGCTTCTTAGTTTAATATAAAACTAGTGTGTGTGTGTGTTATCAGAAAACATATAAAACTGGTAGTAATTATTAATATGTACTTGGATTACATGTACTTGCATGTATTCTACGTTATAAGTATCTACTATCAAAACTGTTTGTACTATTAAAGGTATTATTAATTTAGTACAGCATATTTGGAATTTTTTCACCTCAAGAAATTTAATGATACTCGGCTAGTGTAAACTGGTTGATTACTATAAACTAAATCACCGTTAAATATATTTAATTATTGGCTACTCCTCCAGCTGTAGAGCTGACAAACAGATTGAGTGGAGCCATTATATGGTCACTGTCTCTATTGAACAGAAATTGTCACTAAAAACTGACATTGATATTTAGAGTGTAGAGTGAGTTGTTGATCTCAACAGTTTGAGGATATAGTGAGACATATTTGATATGTGAACAGTGTTGATAAGGTGTAGCACCAACAAACTATTAATTGTGAAACACGTACAGACTTAAACAAAATCAACACCATCAAATCAACTCCCTCCCTCCCCCCCTCTCTCTCCCTCCCTCCCTCTCTCTCTCTCCATTAGGTGATCCAACTGTCAATAATGATGGTGATACTTTAGCTCAAGAAGCTCTGCAAGTTGACCAGTCGGGACTCAATATAAGAGAACAACAAGCAACAGAAATAAGAGAACTTGAAAAGTAAGAGAGAGAGAGAGGGGGGGGGGAGGGAGGAGAAGTAGTAATGATTCATATGCTCCTGTATCTCTTCCTCTAATTGCAGGGACATTGGTGATCTTCATGATATTTCAAAGCACATCAACGTGATGATTGTTGATCAAGGATCACAAATAGACAGAATAGGTCAGTCTGATACACATACACTAATAATACCATACATCTCCTCCATATATACACTATCAGTAATAATGTACATAATGATAATGTCCTCTTACAGAGCTACACACCGAGAAGGCTGCACATCGAACTGAAAAAGGAACAGCCAACACGACAACAGTAGGAATTAACTTCTATTTAATGCCCATTATTCTATTTAATGCCCACAGGCCGTTGTTCTAAAAAGGCAGAACAATACTTTACTAATAGCACTGTTGGTAGCTGGGGGCGGAGTCTTACTATTTATCATTATCGTCATCATAATATTAGCAGTCGTATTGACAAGAAACGACTAACTAATCGATATTATTATTATTATTATTATTATTATTATTATTATTATTATTACTATGGGATGTGAAAAACTAGTTTATATCAGAATTCAAACTCGAATCAGAATTAATCAATCAGTTATTAACGTCATGTTTTAGTTCATTATACATATTTGTTTCTGTATTGTTCATTTTAGATTTAAAAAATTAATTTAAAAAAGATTATCATGAATAACGTTAGCATAAAACATGCATTGACATATAGAAACATTAATACACAGTCTATAGTAATAGTCACAGATTTGTAATGTAAATTACCTCCCCACACACACACACACATCAGCTACTATATGGTGTGTATACTATACATAGACTATACATTACATGTACATACACATGTATACCCCCGACAGTAAGTCTAATCTAATACTACAGACATGTCACATTGACAGACAAACATTCACTTAAATTGACTAATTAGTCACACTCTCTCTCTCCCTCTCTGTATTTAAATTACAATATTATGAGGACGTTATCTTGAAATACAACAGTGTAGTCTCTCTTAATGGACACTCTCTATAGCGTACACCTCCATTTAACGGACAGCACCTAGTGTACCAATTACATTCCTTACTGTATAAAATAACCTCCACATAAAGGACACCTCTGTATAACAGAGACACTTTCAAAGTGTCCATTATATAGAGGTTACGTAATCGTGTTTACAAGGCTAGTCTGTATTAAATTAATTACAATTATACAACAATACACAATGACTATATATAGCTATGAAACTGCACCAATCAACAATCATTAATATTATACTGAGAGAGAGAGTGTATATATTATGAAGTGTTCTTTCTTTCATTTCCTGTACCACATAGACATAGCTCTGGTCCTCTTTATCTTCTTCTGTAGTTGGAGTACCCCATACAGCAAGGCCTCAGCCGTGGGTGGACAGCCAGGGACATAGATATCAACTGGAACGATCCTGTCACACCCTCTCACCACGGCATAGGAATAATGATAATAACCACCACCATTAGCACAGCTATAGGAGGGAGGGGGGGGGGAGTAGTGAAAACATGATTCATTATCAGTACCTTCCCATTGATATGACCCATCTAGGCTCGGGCATCTGATCATAAACCTTTCTTAAAGCAGGAGCCATTTTGTTGGTGAGAGTGCCAGCGACTATCATCACATCTGACTGACGCTAAAAGAATATAATTAATTAATTAATTAATTTTTATTAATAAGAGACTGACAGGGCTTGCCCTAAACACGACACCGAATCTGTCCAGATCATAGCGAGCACAAGCCACGTGCATCATCTCAACTGCACAACAAGCAAGACCAAACGTCATCGGCCACAGAGAACCCTACGAACAAAAACATGTACATGTACATGTACATGTACATGTACATACCGCTCTGGCCCAGTTCACTATGTCGTCCAGTTTCATGAATGCGTATTCAGCTGCATTGTCAAACCGACTCCTCTTAGCAACTGAAGAACCATCAGTACTGGCATCACGTGACTGGTACACAACCATACTGTAAACAATAACAAATAAACAAAGTTAATTAATTATAAATAATAGGTGTGTTAATCCCTTGCCTGGTTGCTGCTGGTCTGAAAAGAGAAGGAGAAGCAAGGGACGTACATCCTACAGTAAAGGAACCTCGTTAGGAGAACAACAAGAAGAATCAACTTACGTAATCGCCACAACGACCTGGCAGCCATTTTGTTTGTAAATCAGTAAGCCACACCCTAACCACGCCCATTATAATGAACACGCCTACTATCTATATTGAACTTATTCAACTTATTAACCTCAACTGCACAGTATCTCTTATGCTCTTTTGTTTTAATAATTATTAGGAGGCTCGTTATTATTATTATTAATAATTTTAAACAAATCAAATAATTTCTCATTGCCAGTTTCTTCCCGGCACCATTAGTCTCAAGTACTGGATGTTGATGACCTCTTAGAGCTGAGTCTTCTCTTAGCCATCTGCTGCCTCTCCCTCTGTTCCTTGACCCTCTGGGCCAACAACCTCTTGTAATCAGCAGCCTCTCTCTTGCTCTTCTCCCCCCACCTCCTCCTCAGTGATGCTCTGTGTCTCTTCCTCTGGAGTTTCAATGGAGTAATCAATCGCTGGATCTTAGGAGCCTACAGGAGGAGGAGGGTTAAGAATATGAAGAATGAATCTCTGTCTACGTTTTAAGCCCTAAACATAGACTATGTTGCATATGTTAATACAGGAATCAATGTCATGCTGGACAAAATAGATTTCATTTTTGATGAAGTGTGGCCAAAGTTACTGTACTATAATACAGGGACTTTTATCCAATTTTTGAGCAACCATAAATTCAAAAAAAATTCAAGTCATGCACGTTAAAAGCTTCCAGTAGCTAGTGTACAATATTCAGTTCAAGTCCATATATTCCTAACCTTGTACTGCTGTTTCTTTCCTTCCTTCTGAGGTAATGGACGCCTGATGATGTACTGACGGACATCATCTTCCTTGCTAAGGTTGTACAATTTGCGGATCTTACCAACTCTCTTCGGACCAAGACGACGAGGGATAGTGTTATCAGTTAAACCTTAAGAAATAACAAAGGGACAATGAATTACAAGTAATAGTCTGACAGGTAGAAAATTTGGCAAATTGACTCTAAAGAGGTTTGATGGTTAGAATTATAAACCAAAGATTAAAATTTTGATAAATGGACTTCAATTTGCCAAATTTTATTCCACCAAATGAGTACTTTAATCCAAACCCCCCACCTGGTATTTCTCCCTCTCCTTTCTTGACAATAGCTAAACAGATCACACTTAAGCTATCGTCCACTATACACCCGTGGACAGACTTCCTCTTCCGGTGACCTTTACGTCTCGCACGAAAGTTCGAGTGACCTTTAGAGAGGAGGAGCTTCACACGAGTATTAGTGAGGACTCCTTGCTTCATTGGGAACCCGTCCCGGTCGTTACCTCCGGTTATACGAAACACATAACCCTGGGAGTAAAATATTATATACTAATACAACTGTGTGTACTAATATTAGTTAATAATTATTAGCAACGTTCTTCAGAGTTTCAAGAAATTAGTATATACAAGTAATTGGCTTAATTAAGGTAATTAAATGTTTTAAAATATTATTAGAGGTAATTAAAAGTGGATTTTACCTTCCATTCGTCTCCTAGGCAATCTCCCTCGACCTCCTGTGCCATCCTCTTCTCAAAGAATGGACGACTAAGGAAGAAAAGGATCAGTTTGATGGAGATACTTCAATACATTTATGAACGTACACTTTGGCAGTATCATCAATCTCGATGAGCTTCTGACACCCAGTGACGGGATAGGAGATATTCAGCCTTACATTCTTAGCCTACAATAAAATAAGAAAGATTTGGTGACTGCTGGTGGCCGCCATTTAGTTGCAAAAGGCAGCAAAGAGAGGATCCTTGATGATAAAAACTTACTTTAGGCATGGCGGTTGGCTCTCACTCCACAAACCATTCAAAGAAGGCACCACGTGTGTGATTTCAATTTTTCATAATGTTTATTTCACAATAAAGACTATTACGGTACGTTAACAAAAAAAAGGGGAAGAAAGTGACTATAATAAAGGTCACCAACAAAAATGTTTCAGTCAAAATTATAGTGTTTTAAATCTTGTGCTTGCTCCTAACACTGAGAGAGAGAGAGTAAATGTTAGAAAACAAGATGGCTGGTACCTTTCTTTCATCATGTCTTCAGCTATAGCAATATTAGAGGCAGATCCAACAATGGTGATGATTCTTTGGGATCCGTCGGAAGAATGATTGTCCATAGTCACACTACAATGAGACTGGGACCTGTGACATTTATAAATGATAGAAATAAAACTGGAAATAATTATTATTTTGGTGATTTTTATTAAAAATTTGCAATTGGCAACTTGTTTAAGGATGCTCAGAAATCAGAATTAATGGTGAATTTTCTAAAATAACTCTTTAAAATAATCTTCAGCTGTACAATAATAATACATGTAATATGAATTCTTTACCGAATATTTTGAATATTGGAACCACCTGGACCAAGAATAGCTTCAGCATACTACAAGTTAATTAATTAACATCGATGAATATTAATGATTCATGAATATTAATGAGCTCACCTCATTAGGTATAGTAACTTGTTTGCTGGACTGGTCTCCACCTCCTGCCCCGCCCCCATAAGACCCCGTTGTCATGGCAGCAGCCGAGGGGAACATTGAGGGGGCTTGAGGGGGAGGCCCCGTGTGATATTGTCCGGAATAATAACCGGAATTAGAGGGGGGCTGCTGAGAAGGGGCCCCCTGGGAGGGGGTCTGGGATGAATAAGAATATTGGTAGGAGCTGGAGGACTGATAATTTCCAGGTGTACCAGACCCATAACTGCCCCCTTGAGACGAATAACCAGATTGACTGGCGGAAGGATAGGACCCACCAGAACTATAAGACTGTTGTATGGGCGGGTACCCAGTGGGCGGGGCAATGGGCGGAGTGTAACCAGTACCACCACTCTGAGGGGCATTAGATGGAGGAGGTAACTATTAATAATCAATTAATTAATAATTAATTAATATTAATTACTTGTGAGTGCGTGGGCGGTACAGGCGGTGGCTGGTTATATGAAGTATTTGAATAATAATTATTGTACGAGGACTGGACTCCGCCCCCAGGCTAATGAGATACAATTAAATGATAAAACATTAGAAGAGTATGTATACCTGTGAGCCTGGACTGGAGTGAGGATACTGCACTACAGGGGGAGGGGCTGAGGGAGGGACCATTGTACCCTAATTAAGTAATTAAGTAATTAATAAATAATAATAATAATGATAATAATAAACTAACCGGCTCTTGTTTAATAGGAGGTGGAGCTTGACCAGATGGACTATATAAAATATACCGACAACAATTAATTAATTAGCAATGAATATCTTACCCATTGGCAGGTGGTGGGCCGGAATCAGATGAATAATTAGAGGCTCCGCCCCCTCCACCAGAATAATGGCTGCCCCCAGGAGGACCACTATACCTTCCTCCTCCTCCTCCTCCTCTACCCCCACCTCCACCACCACCACGATAATTCTATTAACAACAAGAACATTATTATTAGTATTATTATTATGATTCTTACTCCTCTTCCTCCACCCCTTCCTCCTCCTCCTCCTCCTCCTCTTCTACCCCCACCACCTCCATAGTGTCCCTGATGTGGAGGGTAGGGACCAGATCCTCCTCCATATTCATAGAAAGCATCAGGAGGTAGGGTAGGATCATAAAGGATAATAGGCTCCTTTGGTTCACGCTACAAGACAAGAAATAAATTAATAAATAAATAAACTAATAACGTGTACCTGTCTGGCTCTTACTTGTCCGATCTCTTGCAGGAAAAACGTGACACACTCGACTATCTGATCCTCACTCCCTGAGAGTGAGATGGAGCGTTCATTGGAGTAAGGCATGGGTTCTGTGAATATCTTAATATTAGCACTGGATTTCTGGAGGGAGGGGGAGGGAGGGAGAGGGAGAGGAAAGAGGAAAAAGTGACAGAGAAAGGAATGCATATGTAAATTAACATAAGCAGAAACATAAACAATTTTTAATTCAACACAAACAACAAATCAAAACATAAACAGCATCAGTCCTCATGAACAGATGTCTCCTTCTGTTCCTCAGCTGTATGATATGATCATACCTTCCTTAATTCCTTTATCTTAGTACCTCCAGTCCCGATGATAGTACCCATGAAAGGTTGAGGTATCAGTATCTGAACTTCTAACGGAGAATGAGAATCACGTCTCCTTACCTCCTGACAGGGAGAGAGAGGAGGGGAAAGATTATAATATAATCAACAACATACGAACGTACGATTTTAACTTTCTCCAATATTTCACCGAACACTCCAACGCAATTCAACTGCTCACCTACAACTGTTAGGACACTAAGAGGAAGAGATAGGAAAAATAATAAATGAAACAAATAATAATAATAACAACAATATTAATACCAGACACACATATACAGCTATGAAGGGGGGAGGGGGAAAGGGAGGGAGGGAGGAGGAGGGGGAGGGGTGGGGACCTACCGCTCGGGACTACCGGAGGAATCAGGGAGTTGAACTTGGCAATCATACTGGCAGGGGAGAGGTGATAAATGCGAGGAGGAATAGGTTAATGAATAGTTGACATGCAGAATTGAGTAAAGGCATAAATAGGAGATAGGATCTTAAAGCATGTGATATGATTATTGTATTAAGATTCTTGTCATGTATATACCTTTTTCCTTAATCTTTTAATATTCTCTCCTCCCTGATAAACAACAACAACGTCAAGTAAATAAATAAATAAACAAAAATACCTTGCCAATTATCCCGCCAGCATCCTACATAAGGTAATATTAAGATTATTATATAATCAGTTATCATGATCATTAGCTTACAATGCTTCTCAGTAGTACTCTTAATGTGCTGGGCATTGGTCCACCAGGTGTGCGTTTATTAGGAGGCCCGCCATCACCTCTACCCCTCCAGCCCCTCTCTCTCTTCATTGGACCTTTCAATAAAGATCAAAAACATGGCGGCAGGCAGTCTCTCTCTACCTCTTTCTTGATATTGAGGCATTCCTAGCATCTCTTGTCCTTCTCTCTCCTGCCCCTCCCCACCCTGCCCTCCAATTAGAGGCTGTTGCTGCTGGTCTTCTGGTGGCTGCTGCATTCCTTCGTTACTGATCGAAATGGAGAACTTGATCATAGACTTCTACACAGTACAGCTACAGTTAGGCAGCTCATTAGTTATTCATGGTGGAGTTCTGGGCATGCGCAGTAGATTAGACCGCTGAATCTACTCCCGGGGGCGTGGCTCATTGCTAATGAAGAGGTGTGGCTAGTGGGAAAGCAGCAAAATGTTTTCAAAAACGACTCTTTTTGGTCTAGCCCTGCTAGTGATACCAATAGCCTACCAGTACTGGTATCACTATGATGAGTATCACTCGGTGCTGCTCAATAGGAAGCAAAAAAACAAAGAGAAAGAAGGAAGCATGAATGACAGGATTGCAATTGGGTCAGTCTAAACAAGCAACAATCTCCTTTATTGTTTTATTGTGTCTCCTTTACAGGTTGAATGCTGATATTGATTATATCATATCTGCTGTGGAGCTGTTACGAGCTTTGAAAGGAGACTCCACTGCTAAAAGCGGACCTCCAGCTAATCACCAGTCATTATCAACTGTAGAGGAACTGGTTGAAATAGTTTCCTATTCAATGTCTACCTGCTCTGGTATTGAGAGATATTTTGAGGACAAGGCTCTGTTTGATAGGATCGTAAATACAGCAAGCAAACTTAAGCATGAGGTATAATAATAATGATAATAATAATAATAATAATAATATTGATAATAATGCATTTGCAATTTTAATGATCTGATTTTATTTTTAGGAGTTTGTTGGTGGTAATGCTGCACTGATGGCTAACAAGATAGCAGAGATATCACCAAACAGCAAAGTACATACACACACCACGTGAGCCCTCATCTCTCTCTCTCTCTCTATCAGATATTACTAGCAGCTCCTGTTGGTTCCAAACTCCGTCAGTACCTCAACGATACGATAAAGACAGTGAGTCCTCCTAGTGTACAAGAGGAGGTCCATATAATACTGGAGTATGCTAAGGGAGAGGAGATGGGAGGAGTGGCAGCTACCTGTGCCAACAGGGTTATAATATCTCATGACACTGCTAACTCTAAACTCAGTTCTCTGGAGGTGTTTGCTCAAGAGCTCAAGAGTTTTGATCCAACGCTCGTGATACTGAGTGGACTCCATATGCTGGAAGGAACTGATAAGAATGCTTGGAGTAAGAGATTGAGTGACGTCCAGAAGGTACTCACTAAAATACCCAGGCATGTTCCAGTGCATTTAGAAATGGCTACAGTTGGTAACCTAGAGTTCTTTCCAGTTTTTGCTGACACCATACTACCTTATGTTGACTCTCTTGGACTAAATGAACAGGAACTGACATCTTTAGCAAAATCCAAGAAAGCAGACTTTGATTTTGACGCCATAGGACCAAAACCATCCATTCCTGATTCCGGAGACCTCCTCTACTGGTTATTCAAAACCTATACTGATCTAAGGGAGGGCAGGGGAGATGAGAAAGAGTCGAGACTCACTCGAGTCCATTTCCATTCTCTTTCATTTCATATTCTCGTAGTACCCAAGAGGGAGTTGGCTGGTTCTCTATGGACAGAAGGCATGATAGCAACTAGACTAGGATCCAGGATAGCCAGTCTACAAGCTTGCCAGAAAGATGAAATAAATAAAGATGATTTTGAGTTACAGATACCCGAGAAATTCCAGCTAAGTTCGATAGAGAGTAGCCTAAAAGGAAAGTTTGAGTATTCCGAAGAGAATGGCTATGTAGCTTGGAACAGAGATGGGGCTATGGACTTTCTTATGATTCCGGTACATGTCTGCAAGAAACCTTTAAAAACCGTCGGACTAGGTGACGCAATCTCAGCTACAGGTCTACTTCATTCTAAATTTAGCTACACCGAACGACGACTGAGGAAAAGAGTTAAAAAACCAAAAAGAGAAGGAATGTGATATTTTATTAATTAATTATGGATAATAATAATAATAATAATAACAAACTATTTTTAGGCATTCAATTATTATTATTATTGTTAAATCATCGTTTTTGCTTTTTGTTTTGAGATTTCGGTGTTTGTGGGTTGGGCTTGCCACGCCCAACTCCTTGTGAGGTAGCAACATAAGATCCTGAAGCAGTTGGTCCAGATGAAGTTTGAGTTATTTTATTTAAATAATACAGGGCAACAAGAGAAAAGATTAAACTAAAAAAGAAAATATAATAATAAAAGAATTATTATTAACATTTCTATAATTACCATGTTGTAGCACAGATCCTGTGTACCATAGCAGAAGCAATGACGGCCATGAACAGAATAACTATAACTAGGGGAGAGGACATTATTATTATTATTTTTTTATTATTTTAATTTTTTCTTACTCTCTGGGAAAAGGTTAACTTGAGGATTGCGGGGAAACATTAATGAATAGAAATTACCCAAAGCCTATAATAATAGTAGCATCAATATGTATCAGGAAATGTAATAAAAATTTGGGGTGATTTCAGAGCCATTTTTTGGAATAAACCATGGGCTATAGCCTTGGGTATTTTTCAGAATTTTGGCATTTTCTTAAAATGGCCGTAACTCAAAAAATTGAAGTTGGAATTGGCTCAAACTTTCTACACAGCATAAGGACATCAATATGTATCAGAAAATGTAATAAAAATTTGGGGTGATTTCGGAGCCATTTTAAAAAAATTATGGACTATAGCCTTGGTTATAAAAATCAAGCTACATTGCAAGTTAATTATGGTACATTACATTAAGTTGTAAGTACTAATGCATTGGAGACTCACAGTAACTAAAAACACAAATACCCAGGAACCAGCAAACCCTCCTATAGCTAAACGTATCAGATTACCCTCAACAGCAATTTGATCTTTAAACATCTGAGAGAGAGAGAGGGGGGAGGGGGTAAGGAAGAAAGGGGGGAGATAGATACAACAATATTCTCAATAAATATATGTTAATATTTTGCACCTGCATGACAGCTATCGTAACAACCGAAAGAGCCAAAGATGAGAACATGGAGTAATTTGGAGGTAAAACTACAAACAATGGAGAAAGAAAAGGGTTAAATATTCAAACCACCATCTTGTTACAATCAGTGTGTAATTTCAATGCATTTTAAAGATAAAATACAACTACTAGTTGATATTGGGAGTCTACAGTACTTCAACTCACGTCCCATTGCTGGTCTAAGCTAAAAATACAATCCACCACAAAGAGAATGGGCCACTTGTTTACTAGCAGAGTCCACTGCGCATGCGCATTAGAGGCATCGACCACGTGCTCCTCCTCTTTCTTCAATCCCTGTGACATAAAACCCATTAAAGATGGTCAGTTCTTCGAAACAGGTACATAGAAAGGGCCGAGTAGAAGGGCAAGGGGTAATTATTGTTTGTTAGAAAAAAGCAATAGAGAGTATCAATGCCAGACTGGCCCTGGTAATGAAGAGTGGTAAGTACACACTGGGCTATCGCTCAACTCTCAAGAACTTAAGATTGGGTAAAGCTAAGCTGATAATTCTGGCCAACAACACTCCTCCATTGAGGTAGCAATGTTTATTAATTATTAATCATTTAATTCTTTTAATGCAGGAAGAGTGAGATTGAATATTACGCTATGCTTGCTAAAACCGGCGTCCATTATTACTCTGGAGATAACAACGCTCTAGGGACAGCCTGTGGAAAGTACTTCAGGGTTTCCACTCTATCTATTATTGATCCTGGAGACTCTGATATTATCCGTAGCATGCCCGAAGGACAGCAGGGGTCATCGTAGGACTTAACTTTAAAATGATAATTATGTATCTTCATTTTGATTATAATAATAATTTTATTTCTCATAAAAATCAAGGGATGGTCATTAATTAATTAATTAATGTCAATCAAGAGTAGATAATCTACTTTCGTGTATTTAAATGAAGAAAAGTAACATAATTCTTAATATTATTATTATGAAACAAAAATGTAATTTATTATAATAATTATATGTTACATAGAGAGAGAATGAGAAAGGAAAGAGTACACTACATCAAACACTAATCAAACGATCACATTATTGAGAAGAGTTAAAGGATAGTTATAGAGAACTGTTTGTGTCAAGTTTTTGATTTTAAATTTAAAACAAATTGGATCATCATTGAGCAGTGGCCTCGCTCTCCCTGGCCCTCCTAGCCGCCTCGGGGTCCGTGATTGGTCGTCTAAACAATAGAATATGGGGCTCTGAGAAAAAAGAGAGAAAACATCGTAGTTGATAAAGGGTTAAATCTAACGACATTACGCCAATAATACAAACGTATGTTTAGTAATTTCGTAATTCATAATGATAACGATACTCATATCAGCCACAATTGTGACACTACAGCCCACACACATAAACAAACCAATCCATCACACACAGTGGTGGTTTCAATCAATCTTTTAAATTCATAGCTACATGTACCTGGATTATGAAACATGTAATGGACCCAGCCTTGAGACTGCTGGACCCCAAGTCTTCTCCACTCTCCTTCCGTCATTAGCTTCTGTCTTGGAACAAGTTTTGCAATGTCCTTGGGCAGCATGACGTGTCTGGAGACCAACACAAATCAGCTCAAATAGGAGGAATGGCTGCCTTACCTGTACTCATAAGTGTCATCGTAATATTTATCAGAATAATATATGTTTTTAGCAGAGGCGCTAGTGCACATCTTCTTATGTAAAGGAGGAGGGGACCAGCAGTGGGGGCAGACAGCAACACACAGAGAGAGCTTGAGATAAAGTATAAAATGAGGTTTCTTGCTTTTAACCGCCTCTTTTCTATTTAAACAACCAAATTATGTGTGGGCTGCAATCCCATTGGTCAGTTTCAGCCACACCCCACATCCGTGTAATTTTAAAAATTATGCAATGATGTCATAATGCGCAACCTGAAATTCAGAAGACCATTTCTGGACTCTTTTAAAGCTAAAATACATTAAATAATAAATGATTTAATGGTTGAGTGGTGCAATAATTATTAATAAATCAATCAGTCGCTGAATTGCCAGTCTCTCCTACACATGGGGCACTGCTGCTTCATTTGTTGAGTCTGCAGCCACTTCAGAATACAGTGCATGTGAAACTGATGTCTACACTGACCACTCACTAGAGAAAAGAATAAAATAAAATATAATATCACAAAAATGACAAAATACTGTAAATAAATATATAAATTCTGTAGTGTAGAATTTATCAAGTTTTGCTAAGTTATTCATTCTTAGAGTAGATCTAAAATATTATTATTACTTCATTGGACACGTACCAATGGGGCAGTCATCTCCAGGTATGCGGCAATCAGGACAGCAGCCATCAAAAGGTAGCCTGCATATTCCACAGTCAGTGTCGTTTGTCATCCATTTCCAGAATCCTACTCCATTCCAGCTCTTAATCTTCACCTTCAGGCCAGTAGACATTAATAAGGAGTATTAATACTGGCCCTAGAGAATCAGTATAGTGTAAGAAAGTGAAAATATTTACCAGTAAAGTCCTTTTATTTTCTTAAAACTTGCAACAAAGTAGCCACACCTTCTTTATTAAATTAGCCACACCCAAAAAAAAAACCACGTGTTTAAAGAATACGGACTCCGAACACTCCAGCATTCACAATCCGTATTCCTTAAACACGTGGTATATTTTAGAGGTGTGATGTAAAAAATTATTAAAAATTATACTACAAGTACATGTTAATGTTATGTCATTTTCACACGTGTGTGTAGTCAAAGCTGCTGCTGCTGCTGCTGCTGCTGCTGAGGTTTCCTGTCAATAGTTGAATGGCTGTAGCCTCTCAGCTCTCCCTTGACCTACACTCCTCCAATGGCGGGAGGAAAGAGCCAGACCTTAACTCGCCATCTTTTCCTTCTCCTGTTAATCCTAACGGAGAGAGCAGCAGCGCTGTCTCTACTCCACCTCAGCTAAGGACACTCTCAGTCTCATCTTCAGGTAGCTCAGGACCCAGCCTTACTTCAGAGGAATTCAAACTGCTGCATTCAAGAGAGGGTCTTTCATTAGACCTGGGGTCAGAGGCGGGTAATGTTGCTGATATATTTGGATCATTATCTCTTGATACTGATGGACTGATCTTTGACGAGACAAACGTCAGGCAGAAAAAGTAATGAAAATGTTGTTATCTTTAATTAAATTAATTGTTAGAAATTAACGGTAGTTATTTTGTAAATTAGCAATTAAGATTGACCATTATCCTCTCTCTCTCTCTCCCTCCAGTCAATCAGATGTCCCTGCTGTCAGTAGTACCTTTTGGTCATGTGACCCGAGTGTGGGTGTTACCATACAGCTAGGTACTGAAGGAGCAGCTGCTGAGAAGCCCATCACTATAATAGACATGTTCCATCGTACAGTCACTGAGAATGGAGGGAGCGTTGCCTTAGCTTACAAGAGAGCAGGACAATGGAAGGAGATTAACTACACCCAATACTATGAGATGAGTCTTACCATTGCTAAAGCATTTATTAAAGTAACGGAGAAAGGATTATTTTAAATTTAATTCTTTTATTACTTCCTTCCTCTACTCTAGCTTGGTCTTGAACCTTATCATGGTGTCTGTATCTTAGGTTCCAACTCTCCAGAGTGGCACATTGCTAACATGGCTACTATCATGTCAGGGTAAGCTAGTGTGTGTGTGTGTGTGTTATTACAATGAGGTACAGTGTTGGGTTTAATTATAGCTGGTGTGGTTGGTCTGATTCAATGAGTGTACACTATTCATTCACACAATAGAGTCTCATGTTCTCTTTTATTATGAATAATGATTATTTCGTTTGTACACTTGTTTTAGTGTCAGTTAATGTAATACACTGTAAATGAATGTTTGGTAATATTGTCCCTCTTTCACACACACACACACACACACACACTCTCTCTCTCCCTCTCTCTCTCTCTTCTCTCTCTCCCTCTCTCTCTCTCTCCCCCCTCTCCCTCTCTCTCTCTCCAGTGGGTTACCAGTTGGATTATACCTAACCAATACTCCTGAGGCGTGTTGCTTCATAGCTGACAGCTGCAAGGCTAATATCATTGTACTGGAGAATGACGCTCACTTGCAAAAAATACTACAAGTAACAGCTGGAACTGTTTAATGTAGTTGTACATGTATACATGTCATGTAGTAGTTCATTATTAATGTTTTCAATAATGTTTTATAATACTTTGGTCCATTCTTTTAATATCTATTTTATTTATTTATTTAGATACGCCCCAGGTTGACCCACCTAAAGGCTATAGTCTACTATGGTAAGATTTGCTCACCAAAAGAGGAAGGAATGTACGAGGTAAGCTAGCTCATGACCACACCCACTGACCCGCCCACTAGTGGAAAGACCTAAAGAAGATGGCAGCCGGAGAAGAAAGGATAGGAGTTGAGAGAAGGTTTGGACTATTAGCACCTGAGAAATGTGCCTCATTGATTTATACTGTAAGATAATAATATTGATTGATTAATTATTTTAGATATAATTCTTATTTTCATTGAATAGTCTGGTACCACTGGTTGTGCTAAAGGAGTGATGCTCTCTCATGATAATGTGAGTCTACACGTACATGTACGTGTCTGTTTTATGTTTAATGATTGCTATTGTATGTTTGACTATTGATTATTAATGCTCCGGCCACTATCAGATATTACATGTATAATGTATAAATATTAATGTATAGATATTAATGTACATGTCAATTATTATCTATTATTATGTTCCTATCCTCCATCACCAGATCACCTGGATGTGCTCCAGGATACTCAAAGAGACTAAAGCCAAGAGAGGAGAGGAAAGGGTCATCAGTTACCTTCCTCTCAGTCATGTTGCTACTCAGCTCCTCGATATCTACTTCCCTCTGGCCATTGGTGCCTCAGTCTGGTTTGCACAACCTGACGCACTCAAGGTAATGGAGAGAGAAAATTTATTGGGTGACCTGTTAAAATTTTATTACGTTACCTTGTTATTTTTATTGGGTCATCATTATAATTTTAGGGTTCTCTCCTCCAAACTTTGCGTGAAGTTCATCCAACGATATTTCTCGGAGTACCCAGGTGGGTCGTGTTTTCATGGTAACCAATACATGTACATGTATTTTGAAAGGGTTTGGGAGAAGATATCGGAGAGTATGCAGCTGGTGGCTAGGAACACAACCGGACTGAAGGCCAAGATATCACAATGGGCCAAAGGGGTGGGGCTTAAGGGGAACCTCCAAAAACAACTCGGGTAAAAGAATATTAACAATTTAATTTTAATTTCTTGTTGCCCCCTCAGGGGTTCCGGTACACCTTTTGGCTGGTCCCTTGCGAATCTAATATTTTTCAAAAAGGTTCGTAGAGGGCTGGGTCTGGACCAGTGTCATTTCCCTATGACTGGATCAGCTCCAATCTCCCAAGATACCCTCTCCTACTTCATGAGTGTCAATATCCCTCTTCATGAGTTATACGGGATGAGTGAGACCACGGGCCCAACCACTGTCACCACTCAGGATGATATCAGGTTCCAATCTAGTGGGCGGAGCTTGGACGGGGTCCGGCTACGTATTAATAATCCTGATGATGCTGGAAATGGAGAAGTAAGAATAATATTTATTTAATTTATTTATTATTTATATATTTATTCATGTATTAATTTATTTATGTATTTATTTTATTTGTTTGTTTGTTGTGTCATGTGATCATCAGGTGCTAATTCAAGGGCGTCATTTGTTCATGGGTTACATTGGAGAGCCAAAGGCGACCAGTGACACACTGACAGAGGACGGCTGGTTGAAGTCCGGAGACATTGGATACATTAATCATGTAAGAGACTGGCATCAACTGCTTTTGTATAATTACTAATCGTATCTACTCAAAAATCAGTTCAAAGTTCCTATACTATAGTACAGGGATTTTAGCCAAATTTTGCCAAAAATGACTAGAAGAGAATTCTTCATTTTTATTACATTTTCTGATGCATATACATGTACTTATGCTGTGTAGAAAGTTTGAACTGATTCCAATCAAAGTTAATTTTATTACGAATTTTTAAAGTTGCTCAAAAATCAGGCCAAAGTCTCTGTACTATAGTAAAAAGTAGTTTCTCCACATCACATTAATACATGTTCTTATTTTATAGGAAGGATTTCTTTACATTACTGGCAGAGCTAAAGGTAATTAATATCATTATTTATTTATTTATTTTTTTATATTTAGAGTTGCTGGTGTTAGCAACTGGTGAGAACATTGCCCCAGTTCCAATTGAGTCTGCACTGAAGGAGCAGCTGCCAATAGTCAGTAATGCAGTGATAGTGGGGGACCAGAAGAGCTACATATCCTGTCTCATCACACTAAAAGTACTAATTATAATACATGTACAGTGTACAGCTGGTAATTTGGGAGTGGGGTTTTGCTAAATTTTTGATGACTGGAGGGTTTTAGCATAGGCATATTATATTGTTAAGATATTTAGCTGTTCAAATGCCAAATTTTTGAAAATTTCCCCTCTAAAATTACCAGCTGTAAAAGTACACCACTCTAATGCAGCAATACTGATAATGTTCTGTAGGTTGAGTTTGATGATGTGACTGGCTATGCTACTGATCGGCTCAACCCCACTGCCCTGGCTATATGCCAGTCTTGTGGCAGCCAGTCAAAGACTGTGAGGGATATACTGGATGAACCCAGCGACCACAGAGTACTCAAGATGATACAAAACGGAATTGATAGAGTTAATAGAGGAGCTGCTTGTAAGAAGCATAAGGTAAGAGGGAGGGAGTAGTAGTATCAGATTAATGAAATATATGTACATGTACATGTACATATATTCTTTTTCCTTTTATTTTTCAGATTGTCAAGTGGTCAATTTTGGATCGTGACTTCTCAATTCAGTCTGGAGAACTAAGTACATCATTATCAACAAAAAATGATTACAATTTAATATACTCTCTCTCTCTTTCTCCCTCAGCTCACACCATGAAGCTAAAGAGAAGATTCATCACCATTAAATACAGTGACATTATTGAGTCCTTCTATTAGTTCAAGGGTATACTGTGTAGATGGGATTATTACTGTATAATAGTTTATATGAATAATATATAGTTTATTATGTTTGGATCTATATTGATTATTATTAGTATATTATATGATGGATGGATGTGATCAGCTAGTTTTTTATCAAAATCATCAAAAAATGCAACAAAATGATTAATCGATAACATGAGCCCGTGATTAAATAAACCATTGTTCGTTGTGGTTATATAATGGTGGTAGTCAACAGTTTGTTAGTCTTTGCCAGTTGCTATGAGGTAATAGATTACAAAAATAGCAGCTGTGGTCTGGAATACATTGTGTCCAGCTGCAATCAGATAGAGTACAAAAGGTTTCCGACTGTAGACGAAATGAGGGAATATAACACAGGAAAGAATGATGGAGATAATAACACTACAGGCAGCTGGAAAGAATACACCCTCCCCTGTAGACTGGGCCAGTAAGGGATAGAGTGTATTAATGACATATGTTAGTACTATATTCTGTATTATTGTTACTATCATTGTCATGTAGAGTGGAAAGTTCCCTGCTTCTTTGAATAACTTTGTATCACCGAATCTGATACCTGGGAAGGTGTTCCTCCACCAGGTTCTACCGAAGAGGAGCTCAGAGTGCCACAGGAACCCCACCATCATGCTGGCTAGAGTGGAGACAAAGGTTTGAAGAAGAAATGTAAGTCCTTCCATTTTGATCTCAAGGAAACACGAGGCTTCGCGTGGGTGGTAGCTCAAGGTGCAAACAAGCCGTGGGCGTTGATATGACGCATGCGTAGTAACTTTTCCCGGGTTGAAGCGGTTTCCAGCAAGCGTCCTTGGATAGTGCTAGTTTCAAAAGCCAGAGGGTCTTCTTTTCTTCTCAGCTCAAGATGATGATGCAGAGCAAAGCCTCGCTCTATTTCCCATACCACCTACAGAAGAGAGCTATCCTCCCTTCTGAATTAACCACCACAGGCAGAGCATTCATGGATCCTACTCCTCAAAAACAATCAGTATCTCCAACTAAACCCTCCACTCTTCCTCCTTCTGGCCTCACTATAACTGAGAGGATCAATATGCCCCAAGAGCCGTACAGATCAACCACTAAAGAGTGTTATAAGGACCTTGGGCCTGACTCATATTCCAAAGGTTGTTCTTCTCATACTCCTCCAGCCCATCTCTCAGTCTTTGGAAGTCATTTGAAGTTTCCTTCAAATTTGAGAAGTAATGAGTTCATGACAACTAACAGGATCATGTTTTCAATTGAGCATCAGCAAAATAATGATCCTTCTCCTAATAATAATGATAATAATAGCAATAATAATAACAGAATGAGGTATCATCCAACTTCCTGCATCATTGGTACTAAAACTGTTCGTCCTCCTTCTCCTCCTCCTCTCCCTCTCTCTCCTCCTAATAATTCTCAAACTAATGAAGAGGGAACTCAATATTTGGAGTCGTATGTACATCATCCAATAACTGAAGAGGAGAGAGAAATCAACAAAGAAATTGGAGCTAAACTTAACAAAGACAACGTTAAAAGTATGATAACCAAATGAAATAATACACTATATATCTTTTATTTAGGAGGTATTGAAGCTCATAAGGACAGCGAGTTTATTACAACAATGGAGGACACTTACCAGTACACCGGTCGACCGGAGCGAGGTCAATTGTCTCGTCTGACACTGAATGAGAAAAATGGAGTAACAAGCATACCATTTGGTAAAATAACAGTAAATAAATTATTATTGAATAATTTAATTTAATTTTAGGTGATAGAAATAAAGAGTTGAATATGACTAGTGAGCAAATGAAGTCATACTGTGTGCAAGTACCTCATGATGGTGAAGAGGGAGGGGAGGGGTCTTCAAGTAAAGGATATGATAAAAGAGTAGCTCACGATAAAACATACAAATCATCAATAAAGATGATGAAAGATAATAAAGGAAAGACATACCATGAGAAGGTTAATGAGTATCCTATTTACAACAGCAGTGCAGGTATGAAAGCATTATCAAAATTTTAATAGTTGTTGTTCTTATTATTGTTATTATTTTTGTTATTTATTTTCAGAGAGACAGACTCCTGTTCAATACGAGCGTAACTTCAGTTCTCTTCCTTCGGGTGATCTTTGTCCTGAAAGAGTCAAAGAAAGAATGACATTCCTAACCTCAAGCGTCTTCTCAAAAGTAACTTTTAATCTTCAATAATGTATAATTATTCCTTTTCAGCCTCCACCAAACAGTTTCCCAACTTATGAAAACAAGTCTCGTCTGAGGACTCACTCAAATGTTCATTTGGGTTCCTCGTCTGTCTTTGGTTTTCCTCTCACGACGTCCCTTGAGTCTTACAAAGGAGATAAAGGAGAATTGTACAGAGCACGTGCTCCTACTAAAGACAACATTGCATTCCAATACAAACCAGGTATTATAATAGCATGGGAACTCATGATATTGAAGAGTATTTTATCTTTAATTTACAGACAAACCATTAGTATCAACAGTGAAGGACTCTTATGATGTCAAGAAAGTGGCGCAACGTTCTCTTAATAAAAGACATGTGAGCTCAAAATAATGAATGATGACAAAATTTTAATTATTTTTTATAGCTTAAGAAGAGTCATTGGAAGCTGCCTAAAACTGAAGTTTCATTTGCAACAACAAACCAAACACATTTCCTTCCTCCTCCTCCCTCATTCAAACCACCAGCTCCAGTGTATCCGTCAAAAACTTAAATAATTGTTATAAAAAACTAAAATAATAATAATAAGAAACTACTCTATAGCTGTGTAATACGAACTATCATAGCAAAAATCAAAATATAATCTGTATTAAAATGGGGGATAATGCATAATGCTGCATGGTATGTACAAAAGTCTGTATTGTTTGTTTCTGCTAGTCATCAGGAGTATCAATGACCAATGGACATATATACTCAGAGTGCTTCACTCCCAATGAATATGCTGGAGCAGCTCTTCTATTGAGTGTCACCCTCTCAGGACAGTGAGCTCCTGGGCCTGGTATTCTTGTAGCATCTATTCAATAGCATAAAAACACATTATTAATGATTGTGTTATCTTTATTTACCAGTTGGCATGTAGTTTCTGCTCTGCATTGAGTAATTAGGAGCTTTCCTTTGCGTGATCTCAGCACTGGTAGTGTTGTATCTAGCTGGACCTGGGGTTTTAGCATAATCCGTATCAAAGCCTCCAAGTTTAGACCGTGGGGCCATTGAGTAGCAAGCAGAGGATGTACGATTGGGTACTTTATCACCAAGCATTGAGGGAAGAGTGTAGGAGGCTGGGGAAGGATTAGCATCTCCTATACAAAAAGAAAAATAATATAAAAATTAATTTATGTTCATGAAGATATTGCATGCAGATCAGTAAGCATAAGTCACTATACACAGTACATCATGGTACATACTCTTCCTGTATCTTGTTCTTCCTCCCATTGAGTAGGCAGGTGGTCTATGGCGTGACGGATCAGCAAATTTCTCAGGACAGTGAGCCCCTGGTCCTGGCGTCTTGAACGGCTCCAGCTCTTTGTGCCGACTGTGGAGTGAGTACTGGGCAGTCCCGTCCCTGCCATACCTTGTCATCATTGGGTCAATGAGATAGGCAGGACCAGGCCCTATCTGCTTCTTAATGACTAATAGAGAGAAAGAGAGAGGGGGGATTGATTAATTTTTGCTAAAAAAAAACTTTTACTGACATGATGTTCCAAGTCTCAATCCAAAAGAGTATGCGGGGTGTAGTTTCCTAGATACATCGTGTGCTTGATATCCTGTCAAGTTAGGTAAGGTGTATCTTCCAGGGCCAGGACCTAAAGGTGAAGTAAATTAACATCATGTAACTGAAGCGCCAAGTACCTCTTTCCATGGCTGCTATTCTAGGTTTCTCCATTTTAGTTTCAGCCATTTTTATCCTTCTTTATTCTTTTGCGCAGACACTGGATCACTGAGGACGATTAGATTTAAATACAAGCTCTAAGCTACAGCTAGTGTGACTGTAACTTGAGAACTTTAGCCGGTAAAGCCTGCGCGTGAAAAATCTGCAAGGATTCCAGCCCCACCCGATAACCAAATATGGAAGAGACCCACCCATCAATGAATAGATAATTAGATTCATCATAATGAATTATAACCAATGAATATTAATTAGAAATAAAATGGCGGCCATTATGCAAGTAAGAAAGTCTATATTTTCTTCTTTATTTCTTATATTCTTAGTGTAGAAAAATCCACCGAATCTTCTCTCCATTAATAAATTATTCAGGACCTTCAAACCAACCAATGACAGCAACCAACTACTGTACAGCAACTGAACCAGTAGTAGAGACTACTACGCCAGTAAAATGATTTTATTAGGATTTTACTATTATTCAATATTTATTAATTTTATCTTTAGAAATTTGATATTAGTGTAGATCAGTTGGGTACAATATACAGTGTCGGATACTCTGATCTTAAAAAATATTCACTACACAATCACCTACCAACAACACTCAAGAAAAAAGTATGTATTAATTATTAATTAATTAATTAATTGTTATTATTAATGGCTCCAGGTGGAAGCTGTTGGTAAGGTCTCATGGTTGCTAAGAGACCCGTCCTGGTACGTACTCTATCATTTAAAGAACAAAAGTGGAAAGAGGTTTCTCTTCTGTGAGTTTGAATCTATTTTATTATTATTATTATTATTATTATTATTATTATTATTATTATTAATAGATGGTCCTGATGATTGTGGTAAAAGTGTTTGTTTATTACAAATAATTCATTATTGTCTGGCCAATGACTGGATAGTACTGCATGTACCCAGTGGTAAGATTAATTATTATTATTATTATTATTATTATTATTGTTGTTGTTGTTATTATTATTATTTCTAGTATTTAAGTGGACTCATTCCAGTCGTGAGTTAAAGCCATTACTACAAACTGATGGACTGTATGACTTACCTGATGATACAGTGGACTGGCTATCTCAGTTTAAAGAAATGAATCATCAACATATATCTGAAGTAAATAATATATTAATAATAGTATTAAAGGGATACTGTCGCCGTGTACGGATATCCGCGCACTTTTCGTAAAATTGATGACGAAATATGATTTTTGGGGACCAAAAATCATATTTCGTCAAAGAAAAATGGCAGAACTTGTGCAGAAGTCTCTTTGAGCGTTTATATTGACATGCAGAAGAACAGAGAGAAGGTCCTGCTGAGGTAAGATGTCAGGTAAAGGCCAGAGAAGAGCTCAGAAAGATATGGACTCCAGCAAACACAGCTACACGGTCAAACTCACCCGTCAAAAAGACACTAGCCTTTTATGGACGGCAAACTTGATGAAGAAAAATTCAGTTAAGTGCTTACCTCTGAGTTTGGTGGAGATAAACATAAGGCATCATTTGTTGAAGTATCAGAGCTCCAGAAGCAAGAATCAGAGCAAAAACTGTTGCTATATGTGACCATAATTGACAAAAGGGCCCTTATGGCGGGTAGTGAAATTTGTCTTTCTAGCCTAAGAAATCCAACTTCCTGAGCCCCATTTATCATAAAATTACTCCACAGGATACAAAAAGTTACCATGAAACTTTTAGAAACAATGATTGTCTAACAAAGCACTCACAGGTTGATATTTTCCATTATAACGATCAATTTTAAAATCCGCCATAAGGGCCCTTTTGTCAATTATGGTCACATATTACAAGATATAAACCCGCAGCCATTTTTTTGTTTATAAACCTTCCGTGTACTAGCTCTTCCGTAAACTGCGCCAGTATCCCTTTAATAGTGTACTGGGAGGAGCCACTTCACTACTGGCCATTATTGATCAAGCAATCTGTACTATAGTACAGGGATTTTTGTCCGATTTTGGAGCAACTTTAAAAATTCATAAAAAATCCAAATTTGATCGGAATCAGCTCAAACTTGCTACACAACATAAGAACATGTATATATATCAGGAAATGTAATAAAAATGGAGAATTCTCTCCTTGTCATTTTTGACGAAATTTGGCCAAATTCCCTGTACTATAGTACAGGGATTTTTGTCCGATTTTGGAGCAACTTTAAAAATTCATAAAAAATCCGAATTTGATCGGAATCAGTTCAAACTTGCTACACGACATAAGAACATGTATATATATTAGGAAATGGAATAAAAATGGAGAATTCTCTCCTTTACATTTTTCATAAAATTTGGCCAAATTTGCTGTACTATAGTACAGAGACTTTTGTCCAATTTTTGATTATAATCAGCTCAAAATTTCTACCCAGCATAAGTAAATACACAATCTAATAAAAGTAATTTTCTTCTTATATTTAGTTAAAATTGTCTCAAGATTATACCTGGAACAATAAGGAGACTGTTAAAGCTGGTGAGAGTCTCCTTGACATTATTAAACTGGTATATATTAATAATAATATAATGAACTACTATCAACCACACCCCCTCCCTCTTTCCTCTCCACTAATTGTTTATTAGGGTATTGCTAAACCAAAGGTATCCCATAATGTATTCCATACAATATTCAATGAGATATCAGTATTGAACAAGTACCTCAATACATTATGTACCACCTCTCCTATACTGGTACCCTATAGACAGTCAGTATTACTAGCTGTTGATGATATTAATGGCTGCTATTGTCCAACCTCTTTTAAACAGGTCTGTATTTAATGATGAGGTATAATGAATATTAATTAACTCTCACTCTCTCTCCTTCTCTCTTGACAGGTTGAGCCAGAGCATTTGTGTATAGTAAAGACTTTAAGAGAATTCTTACAACCAAATAAAGTAATAATAATAATAATAATAATAATAATAATAATAATAATAATAATAATAATAATAATAATAATAATAATTTTATTATAGTTTAAAGGTGTTGTGGTTGGATCAGTGTCCAGGAGGTTACTGAAGAACATGAGGACTAAAGGTACTAGATATACTGGCATGGTCTCAGGGAGGAAGGTATTGGAAACACAAGCAATACTGTAAACAATGGGTGTGGCTTGCTCCACCCACTTTGTGTTTTAGGGTAGATATTTATTGGAGAGTTTTGATCCGGTTAAAGTGATGCCATTTTCTGCTGGTGAATTTAATACTTATATTAATAATCTTAATAAAGAGAACTGGATGAATAAAGGTGAGTTTATTAATTTATTTATTTATTGTGTGTGCATTAAGCCACTTTTATGCTACAAGCCATTTTATTAGGCCACTCCAATTAAATTCATAGTTTCTCCTTACACATGCGGCACTTATGCAGGCGGGCGGTAAGTTAAATTTTGATTAAAATAATAAAGTTTCGAAAAAGTAGCAACTATACCTGATTCCTTGTTTATCAATGAACTAGAGAGCGGTGAAGAGCCCAGTTACTCTTCAAAAAAGAATGAAAAAACACCTTGAAAGACACGTGTTTACATTATTACTATTTTAATATTTTAATCGAATAATTAGAATATTCATGCAGGCGAGCGGGTGGGTTAGGAGAAACTACGAATTTAATTGGAGTGGCCTAAATGTGGTTATAGATATAAGACTGAGGAGTATATTATTATTATTGTTTATTGTGTTGTGTTACTGTAGAATTAAATAAACTGATGGAAGATGAACTATGGACACTGTCTGGAGGTGTACCTGGAGAACTGGAAAAAATCTGTAGATATATTTAATTTGAAGTATTATTATTGAATTATAAAATTATTATTATAATATAAAAATCATAAAATATCAAATGAAAATCAATTTTTACCATCATACGTCTTTTGCAGTATAATAATGGAAGCTGTGCATGCATGTACAATTTATTTATAATAATGATGACTAAGTACAAATTAAAGATGCATGTGTACACAAGTACTATGAATAAAACAATTTTATAAGAATAAGTAAAGCAAAGAGTAGCTCCAGTGATACGTGTTAATGGAGAATATATTAAAGAAGAAGGATTGGTGATATTGGTAACCATTGGGGTGTGTACATGTGGGTTTATGGTGTAATGGTGATAACTGGTGAGGTGGTTACAGTTATGATGGTAATATGGTGGTACAATGGTAGTACGGTGATAATGCGAAGTTTTAAGGTTGTACAATGGTGATATGATGGCAATAAAGTAGTATGATGGTGTAATGGTACAATGGTATGATGTAAGTTTGGAAATTGGTGATGGCTTTGCTTCAAGTGCCATTTAAGATAGCAAGCACTTATTTCTATTCTTAGCTTTCCTCTTGCGATTGTCTGAGGTTATATTTTGATAAATGTTTTCTGGATTTGACCTAAATTCAGAACTGATGGGCTCGTCTGCTTCAGTTTCATGCCAACGAGGTCTTAATCCAATAGCTTGCTTTAGAAGCTGAATAAGTTCAGAATTAGAGCTCTTGATTGCAAAGTAAAGAAGAGTTTGTTCATCATTAGTCTCAGCCCATGGGTTACAACCATGCTCTGTGAGGAAATATAGAGCCAGTTCAAAATTGCCAACTTGACATGCTGCATGAACTGAATTATAGCCATTGTTATCAGTATCATCAGGATCATAGTGACAACTTTTAACAAGATACATTGCCATATCATACTTGTTGGAGAGGCAGGAGTAGTGAAGAGGAGAACGTCCAAAATTATCTCTTGGAATTGACTTGTAGTGATACTTCAGATATTCATACATTTTAATATTTCCTTTTTCTGCTATTAAGTGTAAGCAAGTGATGCCATCTTTATCTTTTGTATTAACATCAACTGGTAAACCATCTGGTATGTTGATATTGTGTGGTCCATCTAATGAATACTTGATCTCACGTAACCAAACCATACTAATAGAACTAATGCTCTCACACATTAAATATTTGATTGTTTCAAATTGATCAGCTAGTACTGCTAAATGAAGTGGTGTACGGTCTTGATGATTGGTTGCATTAGGATTACAATAATTATTATCAATGAGATACTTCAATACATTCAAGTGACCCCTCTCTACTGATATGTGAACTGCTCCAGACCCTTCATCATCAGTAGCTGATAGATTACACTTCTTACTAATAAGATATTTAATAACTTCTAACTTATTGAAGTACACTGCAATAAGGAATGGAGTATGACCATATTTACTGTGAGGTAGTTCAAGTGATGATGGTTTGTGTTCTATAATGTACTGGATCAAGTTCAATCTTCCATTACTACATGCTAAGTGAATAGGAGCCATTCCCTCATCATTCACAGCACACAGATCTAACTGATGATTCTCTACCAGATGTTTAATAAAGCGAATGTGACCAAGCATGGAGGAAAAATGACTAACATTGTTACCATCCTTATCTGTTAGGCTCAGACTACACTTGTAATCCTTCATGTATAATTCCAGTAGTAAAATATCACCAGATTGAGCAGCATAATGAATAGGTAGCTTACCATTACTGTCAGCTTGATGAGGATCTAACTGATAGGTAGTTATTAATTCTTTAACAAGAGATAAGTTAAGAGACATTGAGGCATAATGTAAAGCAGTGAGGCCATTTTTATTATTAACTGCAGTAGGAGACAAACCTTGTTCAGTAATAAGATATTGAACTAAATCAAAGTTACCACTCCATGCAGCATGATGTACTAATGTGCGTCCTTCATTATCTTTTTTATTAATATTACAATGCTGTACCTCAATGAGATATTGAGTGATATCAATATGACCATTACAACAAGAATGATGAAGACATGTCATACCATCATTATCAGTGATATTAGGATCACTGTTATGATTATTAATAAGATATTTAACAGAATTAATACTACCTGACCAGCAGGAGTAGACTAATGGTGTACGACCATAAGTATCAGTATCATTAGCATTGATATTATACTGAGATATGATATAACTTAATACACTAGTAGAACCTGACCTGGCAGCATTATGTACTGGAGATAATCCATCATTATCTAATGTACAATTGATATTATATTCTTCTAATGCTTTCACTAGTAATGTACTGCCACTCCATGATGCTAAATGAAGTAATGACCAACCATCATTTGTAGTGGCATTGATGTCAAAGTTAGGGCAAGTGCTAGCTTTCTTGAGAAGTGAAGAAAACATTTTAACTCTTTCATTTCGTTTGATAAAATCATTATTTGTTTTAATTCTAGTTCTATTAATAATCTCAATAACTGATGCATCACTTTGTGCAAAAAGCTTACTATACACAATGCCAGCTGGAATATGTATACCTGCATCACATGAATAATGTAAACATGACCTACCATCATTATCATTAACTAATAATGCTTCATTACCTTGAATACTAACAATATACTCAACAACTGATGATGAAGCAAACCATGAAGCAATATGAAGTGGAGTCCTACTTGCATATTGATCCTTTACATTAATGGATAATTGATATCGATTTAAAAGATACTTTAAAAGCTCAACATTATTACTCATAGAAGAGTAATGCAATATGCTTAATCCCAAAAAATCAGAGGAATCTGGTAAGAAGAGGTTTAATGATTCAAGCTTGTGGACTAATGCTAACTCTCCACTTTGACAAGCTAACAATGATAAAGAAGCACTCATACAATTAATCTGAGAAGTATTACAATTTCTCTCAATAAAGAATTCCACTAGGTCAGAATGGCCCCCCATTGCTGAGTACAGTAATGCAGTGTTATTGCTATTGTCTGGTTGATCAGGAGGAACGTCACACGTGTCTACTAGATATTGTACTATAGATAAGTGGCCTTTATAAGATGCCATATGTATACTAGCTACACTATTATCATCACCTTCATTAGGATCAATACCATATTGATGGATGAGTAGTTGAAGGATCTCAATGTGTCCACCATATGATGTAGAGTGTAATGGAGTCCATCCATGAAGACCACGATGATATGTGTTGTCACCAAACTTGTCAAGAAGCAATGGTACTTCATCTTTTAATCCCCTCCAAGCTGCTTCATGTAATGGTGTACTGGTATTCTCATACCATAATGGATCACATATATCTATAAATGAAGAATATTATTAGTAATACAAGTTATGTATGGAGGGATTGACTAAAGGTCAGTTCATGTACTTACCAATATCAGTGGATGAGTGCTTAACCTCTTCTATTGAGAACTGGAAAATTAAAAATAATATTAAAATTTGTATTTATAATCACAAACCTCTCTTAGATCATATTTATCTTCACCACATGTTAGTTCAGTGATACCAATACTAGCTAACTGTTGCTGTAGCTTTGTAGTTAGAGGAAATAATAAAGAATAAAGATACTCAGGAATGAGGTAACCCAAACAGAGAGAACTCAGGTGAACGGATCTGAAGTGAAGATCATATTCAGGAATATCCAAACCTTTTGGTATTGCTCTACGAAAGAAGAATATGTCATCCAGTGTGTAGTCATCTCTGTCAACTTTAGCAATCATTACTCGTGTACCAGGAGGAACACCTTTTACACCGAACTGTACAGCATCAGCATCTTTCAATAGTCCACCACTGTTTATGAAATAATCCTTTAACTTCTCTTCATATGACGACCAAACTCTTTTTAACGAACGATTTTTAGGTAGAATTATTGTAACAAGTTTTATCATTAGTTTATAGTTGAACCATGACATGTATTTGTGCTGTAATATGGTAAATAGATCTGATATTGTTTTAATATGCTCAAACTCTTCTTTAACTGCTTGAGCAATTTCTTGAGGTGTTGTTTGTTGTTTTTTGTTAGGACCAAGTAATGACATTGCGTGTCTATTGAGATATTCAGTGATTTCAGGTAGATCAGTTGATTTAAAGGATTTTTGTGTTAGTCGAATCGCCTCATCAAATTCCTCTTGTAGATCATACAATTTGTTTGCTGAGAGGAAATTTTCACCAGAAAGGCCACCAGTGCCTAAAAAATAAGTATAATAAGAATAATATGTTGTGACATAAAGAAAATAGCCATGGGAGGGTATAACAAAAATTGTTTAATTTTGGTCTATTTTTCTATCATAATGATAAATTACCTTTTTCTTTGTCAGTGCTAGTGGATTTTGTTGGTGACATAGCTAATTCATCTGTTTCATGAGTGGCACTTTTTTCTAAAAAAAGTAGATCATAATAAAATAGCAAAATTTGATTGAATGAAAAAAAGTAATATTGATAGCATTGTTATCAATAAACTGTGCATGTACCGTACAGCCAGAAATATTGGCGAGAGTTTTATTTGGCGATTTGTCAAGAAAATCTGATTGGCGGTATTTTAATTTGGCAATTATGACTTGAAAATTATCTTTTATTAAAATCAGAAAATTTGTTACGCCACGCCTTTAAATTAATTAAAAGAGAGCTAAACATGGCCGACAAAGAGCTCGAGGACTCACTCGAGGATGATGAAGCATGTGAAGTAACGATTAAGAGTTGTATTCAAGGGCATCACATTTCTAAATCCTTTTGGACCCAAACAATAGGCGAAGTTTTGAAATAATGCAGCATCTTTGTTTGATTTCTTGTATGTGAAGACAAAATGACATGATGAACAACCACGCCCAAAATAGATTAATTAATTTTATTAATAGACTTATTTATTTTGGCAATTTTTTTGCCTACCACCAATCCGCCAATATTAATTCCTCGCCAATTATTTCAGCTGTACGGTAATCCAAAACACTCGCATAGCCAGATATCAAAAATGGGAGGAGTTTAGCTACACAAGACTACATGCATAGGTAGTGCAATGCTAGGAAATTAACTTTTGTGTGAAAAAAGCATTTACAAATCAAATTTGCATGCTATACAATGATATCAATTAAATTGCTATTAGAAAATGCCCAATCAAGCACAAGCTTCTTTTGGTGACAATAATTAAAAGCAAAGGGTCAGAAAATTTAATAATGACATTCACTACTGAGACTGGAATTTGTACATAATAATATTCATTGCTTGATAATGATATTCATGTACTATATCAGTAGTGTGACTTTAACTATGCAAGCAATTAGTTTAATACCAAAAAAGGAGATAATTAGGCTACCCAACCCAACCTACACTAACACATAATGTATTATCATGGATACTGATACACTGACAGTGATACTATTGATGACAACACTCAACTAATATATGTACCTTTTGAACTAGTTGATCCTGCAGGCGGCATAGCTGGTAGAGGATGTTCACGAGCTATTTCATCAGCTAATGCTGAATTTCCTCCTCCTTCTTTAACAGCTACACACACCATTCTCCAGCAGGGCCAGCCATAACGCTCATAATCATAATCTTTCATTAGCCAGTGCTCTAAAACTTTCTGCAGGCAAGAAATTGGATTTCCATGAGAGCTAGCTTCTATGATATTAATGTCAGTTATTCTCAAACGTAATGAAATGGCGAATGACTTCCAACTAGCAGAAATAGGCTTCACTTTATCATACACTGAGTGATACTCATCAATACCTGAAATACACTTTATTAAATGTCAAATATACCCACAAACTCACTTAGTTCTTTATCACAAACGTTTATAAAAGGAGCAGAGGAAGAAGAGCTTGCCATTGTTGGTTGCTGCGTTCACTTCTACGCCCACTCAAAAGGGCGTATCTCGTATTAGGGGTGTGGCTCAGCCGGTTGTGGTTATGCCATCATAGATATATCTATGATGCCATATACTCTAATGTCTATGGTTATGCGGCGCTGCGTGCTCTAAAATGGAGCATCTTACAGCATTACTCTACTTTCTTCTCTTTTTACTGACATCATGTACTCTCAGGATTAATGGAGTCTCTCCTGATATTATAAATATCCAGTCTAGTTTATCCTGTACAGTGGATAATACCTCATCTGGTTCTACTCGTCAGTTTTGTTTGCCTCCACCAGATGGCAATGAATCAAGTTGTTACAGATGTACTGATACAACTAGTGATATTA
>NW_003546794.1:0-18607 GCF_000090795.2 Amphimedon queenslandica
TTGACACATTAATAATTGGCTCCTAAATTATTAATTACAACAGCTGCAACTGATTTGATTTCAGGTAGTACTTAGTACTGAAGATTAATTGAAGTTGAAATGGGAGAAGACAATGAGGATTATGATCTCCTTTACGACAATGATGTAAATGATTGTATGATATAATTACAATTAAATAAGCTTTATATACATCTTCAAAAGAAGGAAATGAAGTCTCTACCAGGGACTCCGAATCGGCTACCACCGCTAGATGAGACTGCCGATATTTACCACCACACCGTAGAGGAGGAGGTAGAAGACCACCACCTCCCCCACCCATAAGACCACCACTTCCAACACCACCGCCAAGACAGGAAGGCAGGCGTCCCGAGGAAATACCTGCTGACAGAGGAGGTCGTGGTCAACGGCCGGTTGGGCCGCCGGCACCCTGGAGATGAGCTGGAAGAGGGGGTGGAGGTGGTACCGGTAGAGGTGATGGGTCTCATGGTAGAGGTGCCGGGTATGGGTCAGTAAACAGCAGAGGTGGAAGACTGGAAGAGGAAGAGGAGAGCGGAGCAGGCCATGGAATAACAGAGCAACAGGGAGAGAATGGTGGCAGGCCCAGCGGCAGCAGTGTCAGAGTCCCTTTACTACACCATGGCACCAAAGAGGAAGGGGAGGGAGAGGAAGGGGAGGGAGAGGAAGAGGAGGGAGAGGAATGGGAGGGAGAGGAAGGGGAGGGGGAGGAAGAGATGGGGGATGGTGGCAGGGACAAAATAATAGTGTACTTAATCAATTGGACAGACTTTTAGATATTAAAATTTAATAAAACAAGATTGAGAAGGATTCCGAACGATCAACAAAAATACGAAATGAAAATCCTACTCTCGTGACGGAAATTCTACTCTACATTGTACTCTTAATGTTATTATTTAAAAGATATGTATCACCTTACAATGTAAAGTAGAATTTGCGTCACGAGAGTAGGATTTACATTTCGTATTTTTTGTTATCGTTCGGAATCCTACTCAATCTTGTTTTTTAAAATTTTTTTATATTCTTGTTTGTGTTGATTTTTTTAATAATATTTATAATATTTTTTTAGTTACAATTGTGATACTTTGATTTTACACAAAGAATAAGTTTCTTTATTATTGTTGTCATTGTTATGATTTTACAGCATTTATGAGGGACAGCACTGATTGAATTGAATAGATATGGTGAAGCAATATCTGCTATTCTGATGACAAGTGAAATGAATACTATAGTCTTGACGTGAATCCTTGTTCAAGAAGGTCTATCTTCCCAGCAATCCTGTAGCTATTCCTGCAGGTTTCTCCTGTTGTCAAGTTCATATATCATTAGTATTATAACATTAATTAATTGTTTTGTGTTTTTGAAATAAAAATAATTCATTACACACTTGATATATGCAAGATCAATACCTTCTCTAAGCTAGAGACCTCCACTAAGTATTGCAATTTGATTCCAAGCATAGCTAGCCTATCTAGGTAAAAATACTTGCTGTTCCTAGTTCTGAGATCTGCATCTGAGCATGCGCAACCACGCCCAAATTTTTAAAGCACATGCATCTTAATTAACAATATGGCGGCATGAGGTAAGCTGGTTCGATCCAACAGTCACAGTATCACTTCTTCCTTTCTTGGAGAATGATTCTAGGGGACAAGGACTTGCGCATACCCTGTTGGAGTAGAATGGTATAAGAATTAGCCTTCAATCACCAGGTAAGACTAGTATATTGACCGAAAACTGAATTAACAGGACATGATGATGATGATGATGATGATGAAAAAAGGTGGCTGAACAAAACAGCCGGTTTGCAGATTTTTGATTTTTCTCCCAGAAAAGGTCTAGAGCCACGCTAGTGGTACCATTGGAGTCCTCTGTTCAAGATAAGGTCCTCTAAGAAGTCTGGTAAGCATAGGAGCTCGTTTTCCCAGTATAGCAAGGCTGCAAAAGTCGTGGCAGCCATTTTGTTTGGGGGTGAATCCTACTTAGTAACGCTACCGCGTTACTAATAGAACTTATACTTACAAACAACCTGTGAACTATACAGCCTGTAATAATACATGTATCTAACACTTATTTATTCAATAAAATTAATTTTAATAATTATTGTAATATCTTATTCATTCTGTAGTCATGTTCACCAGTTGAGGTGAGTGTGGATGGGTTGACTAGTGGATCATGTGGTCTCCACTATGCAATCTTTCATCGATGATATTCCTTAACTATGCAATCTTATATTCTAGAAAACCTATTATGCATGGTGAGAAAGCATATAAAAAATTTTTGTTACATTTGAACTATTTACTTATTATTATCTTACTTTATTGAAGTGAAAATGACTTGAGCCTAGCCATTTCTGGTACATCTATATAGTTTGAATTGCAGGAAGAAGATCTGTAATACAACTTAGTGCCAGTACAACGGCAGCCATTTTGTTTTGAATACCACACCCACTATGTAACATGGGCGGGCATTACTAAGGCGTGCATTTCTCCAATACAACGTGTATAAAGGAATGAATTGTTGACATACAATCAAATATATATATCGCACGTGGGTGAAAACAATCTTCGGACGACCTGGGGGCTACGCCCCCAGGTCGTAGAAATCAACTAGCTATTCTAAAAAAAATATAGTCTTGATTCTGACTTTTAAAAGGAAGCCTCTAAAGAACTTTACCAAAGAAACTGAACCGCCAAGCAATGCTATTAACAATATTCGGGACTTCAAAAACAAAACTCCTTTAAACGCTATTATGAGAATACGATGGTGTATTAAGTCGAACAAAAAATAAGTTTCGCAGTTTCAATTCTCTGATCTTGAAATGAACAAGAGGTGGCACTAATTAAGGAATATAAATGGCGTCTAAATAAAGGTTATTATGAATGTTATTATGGTCAAATATTGCATTGACTACGTTGTAATTACTCACTACCTGCACCAAATTGTGAAGGAAAGGAATATTATTTTACGAAAATTAATGAAGCATTATATGACAGCCACGAAATTGTTCATGATTTATTGCCATCAAGTATGAAAGGTAGATTTTCAGAACATACCATATGATACTAAATGTAATGCTGTATCAAGTATATTGTTACAATCAGTTTTTAAAAACAGATCCTACAAAGTCAGCTTATCGATACGTTCATCAAATACCATAAGGAAATTAAAGATAAATTGCTTTAGTCATTTTGGTAAGCAATGTGACAAAGGTAGTGAGCATAATTTGTATGAATCAACATATTTGTATCTTAATGATAGTTCTTTTGCTGGTTCATAGTCCAGTTGCAATTCCTGTTCATGCTAATGGCATCTGTTATATAGCAGGGATTGTTAATGTCTCATGAATTGATAGAGTAGAAGAACGTAATAATGATAGTGATTCTGAAGATGACAATTTTGATGATAATAGAATGTATACTAATAAGGGGAAAAGGCACTGTACACTCTAAACAATTATATTGTATACAACACACAAAACAAAGTGTGTTCTCTTGTCGCAATATGCACACCATCTTTAGTGTGCTTTTCACACTTGTGTGTGCAGAACACAGTTATATTGAGTGTGTAAGTCACCCAAAAACTATGAACATGAAATTGTTTGTTTTAAGAATAACTTGACAAAAAGGTTGGTTAAATAAAATTAATCACACTAACTGTCAGGTAAAATGCTACTGTAAAAGTTTTTCACTGAGATTGGTAAGTTATCACATGGAGACTCTAGAAAAAATCTCCGGGAACAAATAGAAATTGTTGCAGCCATTAGGATAATGTACAAAGTAAGATGCTGGTAATGCCAATGCAGGATTGCAATTTAATGGAGCATTACTACTCGACATTCTGCAACTAAGAAGCACTGTCCACAGTCATCAAAATCTCCAGTTGATAATATGTAGGGCTGTGGTTGATTGTTTTCTTGGACAATCCTTTATAAATATCTTATGTACCCTAATTATAAAAACATGTATTTAGTATAAATTAATGCATAGTTTTTTCATTACCTTAGTAAAATACATGAATCAGATTTACACTTTGAGTCAGGTGGCATTACAGGAAGTAAAAGTAAGCTCAATAATTCATTACTACCATTAAAATAAAATAAAAAATTATTGCAGATACAAAAAATTCTTACTGTTATTATGCATATCCTTTAAAGCCCTCCGCAGTCGAAGTGAATGCTGTGACTCCAGAACAGCTTGTTGCAATACTTTAGGAAATAATTCCTTCCAAGATGAGAGAGATTTCTCAATAATTGTGTTGTCATCACATATTCTTTGTAATTCTCTCAATAACTACAGTATTACAAAGAAAGTAATTTTTGAATTATTTTTGGCAGTTTCCTTCCATTGAAATAAAGCAATATTTACTTGTCTCTCATTCTTCAAAAATGGGTATACCTCCAACAGTGCAGATATATGGCAACGATTACTGAGAGTATCTGAATGGCACTTACTGCAAGACAGTCATTAATTCTTCAGCCAACTGCATATGAGGTTTTGATTTCAAATATTCTGTTAACAATGCTTTATTATGCTGAGCAAAGGATTTCTCATCCTCTCCTGCCATTAAATAAAGTTTTTATTAAATTTGAGACTCCGTAAAGTGAGTAAATTACCAAAAGTATTGGGCTTCTTTAAAGCAAGAATTTGTCCAGGACTTCGAACTTTACTAACTATACGTTATTCACATTAATTGTAAATGGCAACTTGAATAAAATTACCTGTAGATGTGTATGACCCTTCCTCACTGTCTTCAGTTTCACTCTTAGATGTTCGTAGCTTTTTTTCTTCTCAATTCCTTGAAACAATTAACCAGAGATTGAATTATCGCCCCCTAAAAATTGAAAATAATTTTAAAATTTAAGTAACAGCCTACTTACAGTAGGTGTCCCAACAGATGGCTTCAAAAAAGCATATTTCTGAACAATAGCATCAGCTACATTTTTGCAATCTTTAGCTGATGGATAGCATTTATAATTCACCATAGACGATGCTACAGTTAAATAGAATTGACTACGAGTTTCTTTTGTCATAACCTTTCTCTTTAAAGCTTTCTCAACATCCCGTCTAAAATGCTAAGTGGCTGCGGCAAAGGTATTACATCATCTTCATATCTTTCAATTTTTCGTCTCATTGTTTCGAAATTATGTCCAACTGGAGAAGCAATGTCACTAAATTCTAATTTAGGTAATGGAGGAGAGCACGAATCTTCGCTTTCAAGATCTGAAAATGCTTGTACTTTTTATTTAGAGGCCTTCCTTCTAAAATCACTTCTTAATGGAGAAACTTGAGAGTCTTCAAACGTCTATACACAAAGGTAACAATAGAAAAGACAGCAAATGAAATTAAAATAATAGTAATTTGGTGGAAGTCTGGTCATTACATATATACCATTTCAATGTTACATGTAGTTTATAGTTTCACATAGGGTGCAACATTTCTAGCAATAATGTAATAAACTTGGTCATTTTTCTATTATTTTTGTTGTTAAAATTGCTCTTATTCTCAATTATAAATTCAACATACCAAAGACTAAAACTATGTTTGATTAAATAATAAAGAAAAAACAAAGATGAATTTCACAAATACCAAATACCCACCAATGCTACTCCCTACCGTACAATACATGATAGCACTATACCATATCATCAGTCGCCTCATCAGTTGCAGTTGGTGTTTCAAGTTTTCAAGTTTAGGTGTCACAACAACTTTCAATTTCTCTTTATTTTGAACTGTTTCACTCTCTCCCAGATCAACATACATTTTCCAGTCATTATCATCAATGCAACGTGCTTCTCGAAGGAAAATTCCTTTCTAAACTCTCTCTTTAGGAATGGAACATCACCTTCAGTGTGAGCAGGACATTGGATGATGTTGTTTCTCTCAAGAAACAACACTAAGACAGACTTCATTACCACTATAGAGACACGAGTCACGAGGCTAAAATGTGTCGTTATTAGATGTGGTATTGTAGGTGTGGTTTACAAATTACAACGTCTAGATGTAAGTGTTGGACCTGTTTTAAGTTTGCTGCTCCCAATTTAAAGGCAGTTGTCCGTCATATTGGTGCTGTATATGGATTTGATCCTAATTTCTTCATTTGTTGTGGGATCAATGGGTGTTCCAGAACTTATACAAATTTCTACTCTTTCAGGCAACATTTTGATTGGAAACACACTTATGATCTTGAGCCCCTTGAAGTTGAAGATGCCTTACTTCATGACGGTAGTGACAGAGCTGTTGATGATGCAGATTATACTGGAGTTAGTGACTGGTATGTTTATGAGTAAATGTGTAGCCGTAAATTCAACTTTAGGGGAGAACACTTGCAAATCTGTAGTACACCTTGTGATATGTACATGTCCATCATGCATACTATATAAGACAAATTGCATGGTATTAAATAATTCCTTGTGTATTTTACATAAATACTACAGTGGCAACGATGCTATTGATATCAAGAATTAAGCAGCTCTTTTTTTGTTGAAAGCAAAAGAAGTTTATCAAATCTCTCTGACTGCTTTGAATGGATTAATTGCTGATGTTGAAATTCTTTTTAATCAATATCTTATGAGCTTACCAAATGCTCCATCAGGTGTTGTTCTATGTCCTTTTGAAGGGTTGGAAACTAAATATTTTCAAAAATACTTCAAGGAGACGTTTGGACTTACTGTGAGTCTCAATGTTAATGCTAGTGGCATTTAATTTTTGTTTTATAGGAACCAGTAGAGAGAAAGTTGGGGTATTTTTCTATAGATTCTTACAGGACATTCAAGAAGTGATGGTTTACTTGGGAATTTTTGTGATAGTAAGAGCTTTAATATGCAGGCCCTATTTTCAAGTGAGCCTCATGCTTTGCAACTAATGATTTACTATGACGATCTTAAATTATGCAACCCATTCGGCACCAAGACTAATGTACACAAAATGGGTAAAACTTCATAGTAGTGCTAAATTTTCAAGGGCCATGTTTCAAAAAAACAAATTTAACCAGTAAATAAGAAATTTGATTGACAAAGTAGATTTATATAATTTATAGCCCTTGAATGTTTTGTACTTTTATGACATCATTTTTGTGTTAATTAAATTATTCATACAGGTGTTTTCTATTATACACTTCCTAATTTAGCTTCAAAATTTTGTTCAAAATTGAGAGCTAATCAACTTTTTGCCATTGCGAAAATGTCTATTATTCTCAAGTATGGTGCTGATATTGCTCTTAAAAAGTTTATGGAAGATTTGGAAGTTCTAGAAAATGTAATGTACAAAATTTTGTAATCAATAATGTCCAAATTGTAGGAAGGATTAAAGCTTGAAAATGTATCCTTTGTAATTCGAAGTACAGTTGTAATTGTATCTGGAGATAACTCAGGATCCACATATATTTGAGGATAAAACGCACCTTCATCAGCATTTCAAAAATGTCGGCACTATATGGCAACAGCTGATGACATGAATACCGAGGTAATTTTAAAGTCTTAATGGAAATGATTTTTTGTAATTTAATTCTCATTCATTCATTCCAAGAACTCGAGACACACATGATCATCACATTAGGAGCATGCAAGGACTCCTCAGCTATCATTCATCTGTAACATGGATTAACAAGAGATTCCTGTTTAAATTTGTCTGTATATTTTCATGTAACAGAAGGACTAGCACCAGATGTTATGCATGATATTTTGGAGGGAGTCGCTCAGTATGAAGTAAAGGAGCTATTGAAGCATTTAATTGGAGACAAATTTATAACAGTTAATGGTACAATTGAAACTTTTCCGTATTGTCACTCTGATGTTAATGAGAAACCTCCTGTTATCTCAAAAAAATGCTTAATTCTTCAGATCATAGTGCAAAAGAGAAAGGTATTATAATAATATTAAATCATATTTTATTTAATTTATAACTCATGCAGCTGCACAAGTGTGGAAATTAGTGAGATTTCTCCCTTTAATAACTGGTCACAAGATTTCAAGCTGTGATTCACATTGGCAAAATTTTTTATTACTTTGCACCATCATTGATTTGGCCCCAGTTTTAAGCTCAGATATGATAAGCTATCTTGCAATGTTAATAGAAGATCATTACCGAGTTCATAAAATTATATTCCTGTGCCATTACTCGTAAATTTCATTACATGGTACATTATCCACTGTGGATTGAGAGGTAAAATAAATATATGTACATAATTTAATAAAATAATTTAGATGTGGACCTTTGATTCATTTTTGGTGCATGCATTATTATGCAAAGCATAACTATTTCAAGAACATTTCCCAGCACATAAAGTGTTTTAAAAACTAGCAGAGTCTTGCTAATGACCAGCAAAGACTTATGTGCCTCTACTTTAATGCAGCAAAGGGACTGGGTCTGTTTAAATCAACACAATGTGGACCAAGTATGTTGTTAACATTAACATATAAAGTTATTGTAATGGTATAGCTCATGAAGTGTCAGTTGAAGGTGTTGCTTATTACTCACATTTAGTGGAACTTCAAAATGCAAATACAGTTACACAGTAAGTTATTACGAATTTTTATTATAAAAAAATAAAATGTATAGAGCTTCATGGCTTGAAGAGAATGGTATGTTGTACAAACCAGGTGGTGTTGTCATACTTTCAATGAAAACTGAGCCTTCTTTCGGTCTGATTAAGAAAATTATTGTGTTACATGATGTATTTCATCTTTTGTGTGAAGAATTGCTTACTCAGTACGTTGACCATCACTTTCATTCATATGAAGTATCTCAAACTCATTCTTATACATTGTGTGAACTTTGAAAACTTCATGATTTTAATGTTTTAGGTTTTTATAAGTGATCAGGTCATTCTTTTGTAAATTAAAAGTATCTTATTCAGCAATATTAATGAGTCATAACATAAGTATAGCAACAAAGTGTCCTGTGTACACCTTATGATCCAATTCACACTTATATAAGTGTCCACTGCACACTTTCTAGTGAAATGATCACACCTAAAATGGGCATTAGAAACTTTATTTTTTACAGTATACAGACTGGTGCAAGCCTTTATTAGCAAGTGACGTTCTGTCATTAAAGATAGACAATAATTGTTTTGATCAACACATTAAAGACTTGAGGAAGCATTTAGCTGCATACGATAATTGTCCTAATAACCATTATAATATAACAACATTATTTCGTGTCCACACACACACACCATTATATTACTGATGCAATAATAAAATTCACCTACACAGGTGTACATGTATACACAAAGCAAATATTTATAATAATGACTTATTATCAATAATTTTATTATTATTTATAAGAGTAATGACGTTATTATTAGTAATAATAATTGAGAATGATAACATTAACAAGGAGGTCCTCTTCATGATTATCTTTTTTCAAGGCTATGAGAATAGGAAACACTACATTATATATAGTGATTTGTTACATATAATAACAACCATCTTACATTTTAATGCTGCCGTCAATGTTGTGCGCATTACATTTACGTTAATGCTTGCCAGCTGATGTTGCGCATAATGCTGTCATCAATGCTGTGTGCATTATTAAGTTAATGCTTGCCGGCTGATGTAAAGGTAATTACTTGTCACTAGAACTACAAGTGGTGCGAAAGAGTGAGGTCAGTTTTTGAATAACACTCAAAGGGTGAAGTGGATGCTCTTTTCTTTGAGCACTGGTATCTTGTGAGTGGTTTGTAATGTATGTTTGTGACAAACATACGGTATATCATGCATGCACATGTTTTGTGTACCATATTGTACATGTCATGGATTATTGATGCATATGTTGTACTTAGTGTTTGATGATTATCATGCAAGAATATTGTCCATTTATAGCTTGATGTTCACACATATGTACTATAATGGAGTTACAAGGAATACAATGGTTGATGCGATTCGTAATAAAGTTTGTTCACCATTACTGTTTGTACTATTGTTATTCTTAGCCTGTATGTTTACATTGCTGGCATTTGATGTGTTGCCATTACTGTGCTTAACAAGTAATTGCAGTTGGAAAGGATTTTATGATTCAGCAATATTTTGATTGCTTTATATTGGAATGTCCAATATACTTAAAGGCTATTTTGGATTTTTCTTGTAACCAAATTGATATCTTTATTGAATGTAAATTAATGTTTTGTTATTGGTCATTGATCAGTTGTTGTATTACACTGCAGGAGGTGCCTGCATAGGTTTTTGATTATTGTAGGCCACGCAATGGAATTTGGAGTAATACTGAATATTGTGAGATTTAAAAGGGTCTCGTGAATTTTGTTGTAGGGTATGATTCAAAGTGACACATTGTGTATTCATGTGATGGTTATGTCATTATTATCATGGCCACAGTAAGTACTCTCACTATACGTTATTTTTTGCCAGCGCATCTTTTGTTGATGATTTAGTTCATTGTAATTTTATGTGTATGCATATTCTCTTCAGAAACAACAATTGTTTGCAATTGGAAAGTACTCATGTATTCTATTCAAATGCATTTGCACAAGGCAAGTTACATAAAAAACCTTAATTCAGGATAGTATTACTAAGTAAATTGAAAGATCTGTCTTTTTTATTAGTTTATGAATGACGGCACTGTGCAGTTTCATTTATGTAATATGTCCATCATAATGGCTCTTTAGGTATTATTCTTTTCCTCAATCATGCATTATGATATTGTGTATTTTTTCTAGAAAGAGTGATAGAAACTGAAGCATTCGAGCATTTATGTCTTATCAAATACTGGGAATTGCTATTGTATTTTCATCTTGGCTTTACGCTGATGCATTTTTCATAGACATTGCTATTAGTAACGACCTGGGGTGAAGCCCCCAGGTCATTTCTATCATTGACTTCATCATCGCACCATCTTTATTCATTTATTTGTATGTCCACACATACATTTCTTCTATTAATTTATTGACTGGAATAATGACCATTATAGATGACCTTCAAAAGAATGAGTGCAACATGGGCTGCATGGCCATAGACATGCAAATGTGAATGAGCTCTAAAATAATATTAATATACTATGTTTTACAGATAAATCTAACCAGCTCAGTATAATCCAGCGATTAGGCAACTCCTATAAAAAGTTTCAAGATTTGCCAGAGTGAAGTGGTGGCAAGGGCCTTAGTCAATAGTCATTAGTCAGGCGTGGCCTTGTGTAGTTAGGCGCTTGGGCTAGGCCTAGGGGGTGTGTGTGCCTAGCCTACTTTAATCATGTGATCCACATGTATTTCATATCCATAGCAACTACAATAAAATGAAAAAATTATAGCTGTATTATTATTATTGCAAAACATGTTTTTTAATAATAAACAATTATTATATTTCAGAAAAGAAGACTTCAATGAGTCAATGAGCTTTCATTAGACCATATTCGTACTATTCCATTAAAATTAATGAGTAACATCTTGTATTAATGACTAAAAAAGAGAAACATGTAACATTTCAACAGTGATAATGCTAAAAAAAGGGAGAGATAATAATAATAATAATAATAATAATAAATAAATTTTCATTTTTCATTATTTTTATTAGAGAGGTGTGACCAGGTGGGTTTAATTAAGTGGCCTTGCCTTCCAATTGCAACGTTGGCATAAAATGGCTTTATATGACTATGTGACAGAAGAAGCTTACGTTTTTTTCTTTTTACGAGTGACTTATGTATAGGTTATACACCGAGGTAGAGGTATCTATGGTATTTATTAACCGAGCGACGCAGTCGCGAGGTTAATAAATACCATAAAAACCGATACCGAGGTGTATAACCAACTTCTACCATGACACTTGAAAAACAACTACCAGCTGCTGATAATAAGACCACAGTTGACATACATACAACATATCTAACAGGCTAGGCGAGTAAAGAATCAACCAAACTTGACAAATGGACTGATAAGAGCATAAGTGTAGAGTACCAAACTGCCAATCAATTAATTATTTAACGAGATAGGTTTATATTTTTACGAGCTAGGTTAATATGAAAAATAATTGACCTCCAATAATGCAATCTGATTGGTCAATCACAAGGGGGCATGGTAGAAGACAAGTAATATGGCACAATACTGCTGCCTAGATATCTTTAAATGATTTGAGAGAGTCTAGTACTGCTAGCCTGCTACATTTCCGCGTCAACCCTTCACAAAGTTGGAAGGCTAGGAAGAAGTTTGGAACATAAGTCAATACCAAGTAAGAATTGAGAAATTCTACACATATTAATAGTCTACTTGAAAATGGTTTTATTTATCTCGAAAATGTCAGTACAATTGCTGTATTTTTTTAAATTTTCTCCCTTACTTTGTGAGCTTCTCCCTAGCTCTGCTCTTTAAACATTTTTAGCTGATAAATGAAGGCTTGGACTAGCTGTGGAGAAAGATCTGAGTCTAGAAGACTCAGTTTTTCTATTAAAATGTTTTTAAAAAATCTCAGTAAGATATGCAGGACAACCCAAGTACTTAATACTCGCCTACGCGGCGAGTCCAACGATTACACAGTTTCCTCTTGTTGTAGTTAACATGATGATCCATCAGGCTCACATTGGGATAATTAAAATAATTATGTAATAACAAGATGTTAATTATTCCAATACGCACCAACTAGAGTTGATATAAATCTATCACAAGTGCGCATGCGCATTAAGGAGTAGCTGACCAGCTGCAGTTCACTACATTCTTGACATTGTCTCTGTATTAGTGTTTTGCATTTTCTTGGTATTCCTACTAGGAAGCCAGACTTTTAGACTGAATAATTACATTAGTTTTTGTGCAGAAAAGATGTTCTTCTATGCTGGAAATAGACTTCCACTTCGACCCAACAGAATAACAAATTCGAGGGCCTTCTCTTCCTCGGTCACTTAATATTGCTAGTGAGCGATCCTCTGCTTTTGCGTCACCTACAGCTTCAACCTCCATTTTTACTCCTGTACGTACTGAGAGGGTGCCCAACTACTGCCATTCTACTGGAACTAATCCACAGACTCCAAGTAGTGCTGGTAGAGAAAGTGGCACCTTGGGACATCCACGCGCTTGTGGCAGTGCCAGCACAGTCAGTAACCAATTAGATAGGCTTCTCTCTCAAACAGAGTGGATTGAAGGTACACTAAAAGACCTTATAGAAAATGACAGACAACCTGCTTTTTCCAGGTCTAAACAACCTGTAGAATCAAGGTGGGTTCTCAATATGATGCATTGCTTTTCATGCGCTAGCGTCATGACCGGAATTTCTGTATAAACCAATGGGAATATGCGTCAATGCGTCAGAATAGAAGTGTTTTCAAATCTCACACATTGACGCATGCTCCCATTGGTTTATACAGCACTTCCAGTTGTGACGGATGCACATGCATCATGTTAAGAATCCACCTTTAGGTGTAAGCAGCTGGCAATAATGTTGTAATAAATGCATAGGGAATGGTCCATGATACATACAAAGAACTGAAATGTGATGAGAGTCATTTGCAGCGAAATTTTTCTGTTGGGTAAGTACCTACATTATATGCACCTTATGGCTCTTGCTGACTTATGTAGGTTTCATCACTCTGATAACCAACCTGTCAATGCTGCGTTATCTTGAAATATTAGGGTACTAATGACATCTGAGGATTTTACTCCCGAACAAATAACAAGTATGTTTATTATAAAATATGATCATATGTAAATGTGTATCAACATTAGGGGCTTGTAGAACATTTTGTAATTGCTAAAAAACAGATGTCACAGAGAAATTAGAGGTAATCAGGAAATGACAAATAGACAACAATGGCGGCAGCAGATGATTAATGTAAGTTTCTATCTGCATGTATACTATATAACTTGTATGGACAAATTTCCTAACTTATACAAGTTTAATGCCAGAAAGAAGGTACTAAACGAATCTATGACATTTGATAAAAACACAAAGGCAAAGATGATGGAAGTTCTTGTGACTGACACTATGTCATCAAATAAATCTGTTGTTCAATCCGATGAAGATGACACAGAAGATTCGGTTGCTGCTCCAAAGAAGTATTTTGTGAAGCATCCCTAAGGTGGAGAAGTCCAGAATTCACCAACTATTTTGAGACTTTAGATAGGAAGATACAAAGGCATCGCACTGTAAGAGAAAAGCAAATGTTTGTACCTGTTCGAGAAGGAAATGATTCTAGCCATACACCACCAGATGCCTGCTGAAAATTTTCATTTATTTTAGACTGGACATAATAACAATTTAGCAATATTATATTAATATATGCTCCTGCGATACTAGCTATATAGTTGATATTGTTATTTGATGTTAGTTGTGATACATTTGAGTTGTAATTGACATTTAAAACTAAGTTGTTTAACGCCAGTCTTCAATTGATAAACATTAAAAATTTATAAACACAAGGTTAAGTAGGATTCCAAACGACTAACGAAACTACGAAAAAAAAATCCTACTTGTGACGCAAAGTCTATTCTACATCGTACTTTCAGTGGTATTATGTAAGAATTATGGATCACCCTGCAATCTAGAATAGAATTTGCGTCACGAGTAGGATTTTCATTTTGTATTTTCGTTGGTCGTTCGGAATCCTACTTAAACTTGTTTTTTAAATTTTTTATGTTCTTGTTTGTGTTGATTTTTTATACTATTTATAGTATTTCTTTAGTTGCCATTGTGATGCTTCTTGATTTTACACAAACGATAATTTTCTTTATTATTATTGTCATTGTTATGACTTTACATCATTTATGAGAGACAGCATTGAATAGACATGCTAAAGGAATATCAATTATCCTGATGACAAGTGAAACTAATACTAGTCTTGACACAAGTCCTTGTTCAAGAAGCTGTGACCTGAGAGTGTCCATCTTCCCTGCAATGTTGCAGCTATTCCTGTTCTTCCAGGCTGTTATCATTCATATTATCATTGCATATCATACATTAATTGTTTGTTTTTTAAAATAAAATAAAATCACACACTTGATAAAGCAGCAATATGTAAGATTAACACCTACTTTAAGCTGAAAACGTCCACTAAAGTATTGCAGTTGTTGATTCCAAGCATAGCTTGGGAAAAAAGTAAATTCCTTTTTCCAGAGCAGCACATTTGAGCATGCGCGATAACACCCAAATTTTGGAGCACATGCTTCTTTAATTAACAAAATGGCAGCATGCAGCTAAGATTGCTCTATCCAGCAGTGACTGAATCACTTTTTCTTTACTTGAAGAATGATTGGATGGGACACGGACCTGCGCATAGACTGTTGCAGTAGATTGGTGTAAGAATTATCCTTGTACCATCAACTGATACTGAGATACACAGACAACTGGATTGACAGGACTTCTGACTTTATGATGGTGATGATGATGAAGATGGAAAAAGGTGGCGAAACCAAACGTCTGGTTCGCAAATGTTTCACTTTTGTCTTAGACAAGGTCTAAAGCCATGCTATGGGTTCTGACTTTATGATGGTGATGATGATGAAGATGGAAAAAGGTGGCTGAACAAAACGTCTGGTTCGCAAATGTTTCACTTTTGTCTTAGACAAGGTCTAAAGCCATGCTATGGGTACCAATGGAGTCCTCTGATCAAGATAAGGTCCTCTGTAAAGTCTGGTAAGCACAGCAGGTTGTTTTCCCAGTATAGCAAGGCTGCAAAAGTTGAGGCAGCCATTTTGTTTGGGGGTGAATCCTACTTAGTAATGCTACTGCGTTACTAATATTCAAATTTACAATTCATATATGGACAAGTAGAAATGCGACATAAATACTGTCTACTTTACTTCTGATTCATGCACCATGTGTCACAAAAATAACATGACACTTATAATTTTAAATGATACATAAGTTAATTCAGATGATATTTGCCACTAATAAGTAATATTTGAAACTCAGGAACACATTAATGAATTTATCTAGTAATGGAGGCAAGTTAATTTGTCCCAATAGGAACACAGTCAAACCACAGATAATCAGGTGAAGCATGTGCATTCGGTTTGATAGTGATGTAACTGTTCCTCCTAATGGTCCAGTCATTGTCGCTCCTCGACGCAATCCTCCACACTCTCATCATCCTCCTTATCGTCTTGGCTGTTATGTCACTACTTAAGACTCGGACAGTCTTTATTTGGAGAGGGAGCTGTGTAATGAGTATTAGTTACTGGTACTGTAAGTCTATTGGATTGTAATCATTAACTGCATTGTTATCTTGTCATTATACTTTATGGTTTCATGTATGTTTGTGTTTAGCGCATGCCCAGTTGTGATTAGCATGTCATTCTGATTTTCTATGATTGTAACTCTCTCTGTCTCTCTCTCTTATCAACTTTTTGTTTGGAAAAACATTACTTTTAAGACCTAAGAGTAGCCACATTACAATAGTACTAGATCTATGAAGTACATGGTTAAAGTTATAAGTCATCATTGTGATAGTGTTAAAGTAATAAATTGGGAAAACCAGTGCTGTAGGTTTACTGATGTGAGTGATTTAAGATCAAGCCTGCTTGCTGACTTTAAAAATTTTATTCAGAAAGACCCTTTTGAGTTTGGATAGATTCAGCCAGGTCATATGTCAAAAGGTTGCCAAGTTTTGCTACACAATAACACTGCTTTTGATGAGATGTATGCTACCCATAAGAAAAATCTATATTGTGGTTGAAGGTGACAAAACGATCTGCTACAAATGATCATGAGAAAGGAATAAAGAAGCCATGTTCTGATGCTACTAATACACCAGCAAGTAATGATCAGGGCCATCTAAAGAATGTGTCTGAAGTCTAAACAATTGTTGATGAGCTTCAGAAGAAACATGCTAGCAGCTACAATCCTGAACAACTAAGAGTTTGGGGTCAAATGATTCAGTTAAAGAATCACAACTCCTTTGAAGTTCCTCCGTCTAAACCATTGTTTAAGACCAATAATGCTTCAGCCACTTCTGGTGTTACACTGAGTCCTGGCAAAAGCATAATGTAAAGGACAGAGTGCATTAACTAGCGTGGCAAGTGGCACAGTCTTCTTGAGAAAGGGGTCATTTCTAAGGCTCAGTTTGAGGAATTACAAGGAAACAATTTTAAGTGATATTAAGAAGTTTTGACTAAAGTTTTGGAAACTTGCATGCTATGATAATCACTTAATGGATTTAGATTGGTTTTGTAACATCAATTATTGTAAAATTGACAAAAATTTAATGACATTGAGTTATGTAGATGTAGTCTGTATATATATGTTAGTATTCAGAGTGACTTATGCAACTATTGCATTTTTCAGGTGTAATACTACAAAATGCGGAGTAAATTACAGGAAAAGGGTTAGTGAGAGATTGCAATATTTCATCATGTTGTTTTAGGTAATACTTAATAAAGCTAAATGCTCCCTCAATAGGGTTTAAGTCTGTAAGGTGGAAAATAAAATACTAAAATTCCTGCATTTAATAGTAGCTCCTTAACTTCAGGTGTAAGATGAACTGAACAATTATCCATTATTGCAACTGACTTTCTAGGAGACCCATCAAATGGCATCATTTGTGGTATCAGGATCCCCCAAACAAAATCAGCAAATTTTTCCCCAATTACAGCACCATATGTCAGTTCAACTCCAACTAATCCCTCATTTGATATGCAGCTATGGCTGACATTTGCTTCCCACACGTTACCATCCTATGACACACAGGTGGAAGTCCTCTTAATGAATATTCAAAATTGCGTTCATGGCTTCTGCCATCACTCCCAGTCTCATCAATCCAAACTAACTGATGTGGTGAAAACTGCAAAATTTCTGCCATAAAATGTGATCTATAACTTATGGATCTCTGTTTTGCCACAACTTGTATTTTCTTTCTAGTAAATCCATTTCTTCTCAGGACACAGCATACAGTGGATCCTGAAACTTGAACACCAGTTTTCTGCTCAATTATCCTCAACATTTTATATAGATATAAACATGGATTGTCCATTATAATTGCAATCAAAAGTAACTCAAGATGTTCATCCAGCTTTCTATGATTTGAAGAAATCTTAGGCTTTAGTAGAGATACATCACCTGTGTATTCAAATTTTTTGTAAATTCAATGTGAAGTAGATTTTGCTATTTGAAGTTTTCTAATTTCCTTGAAGCTCATTTCTAAGCTTAACCAACTTTAAACAATTCTCCAACCAATGTCAGTGAAATACGCTTGTTTTCTACTTGGTTCAGGTAACATTATGATCAGTTTAAATGTGAACTGTTACGGCGATAAGTACGCAGATCTGGAGACGCACTATGCTCGTTCGATTTGGAATGCTACTCACAGTACTGACGAAGAAACGATTGTCGTCATTTATGGTTGCAAAAAAGGCCTGCTGTCTCACTCACACTTGATGCGCTCAAAGAAAAGCCAGCAGATCTTTGCTTCATGATGTCTGAGGAGTCAAAGAGCTATTACAAGTAGATATAAGGTTGATGAAGCATCTAGAAAAAGAGGAAACTGTTCTACCTTTCTTCCGCTGTATATACCAATTAACAAATGAAGTGGGCGTGGTTTCGTAGCAACTCAAGGAAGGAGTGTGTCCTCTCTCATTTCATAGTTACCTTTTCAACACCAAGCTTCAAACTTATAGGATAACTGAAGTAGAAACTAAAGAAGATAGTTATGAAGTAAGAATGATG
>NW_003546794.1:19061-59846 GCF_000090795.2 Amphimedon queenslandica
TTGAGCTGCAAGTGCAGACATAATGATAGTTGTAGCTACAATAGGACATGGGCAAGTGTCACCCTACAATACTGAAGGGTTTCCTATACAAAATAAGACATTATGCAACCAAGAACTAATGAAATGTAAACCTACCTGTTCCACTTCAGTACAGTGAAGCCCGAGGTGTAGCCATTTTTGATTTTACGTATTAAATAGATGAAATAATCTGACCATGCGCGACAACTCCTAAATTGCTACTTTACTGAACTGAATGGCGGCTTACAGGTAACTTAGTAATGTGTAGCAGTTATAATGATCACCTTTTCACTTAAGTAATGATTTTAAAGCACATAGATCTGGACATAGTCATCTGTAGTAAAAAGTAGTCTTAAAATACCAGCCAATATTGAGAATCAGCTCGCTATCTGATTTGACAGAACTTCTTATTCTTGATGATGATGATCAAAAGGTAGCTGTACAAAACGGTCAATTTCTAGACTTTCAGCTTTTCTCTTTTACGAGGTTTTTAGCCACGACAGTAGTACCACTGAATTCCTCTGGTCAAGTCAATGTCCTTTAAGAGGTCTGTTAGGCATAGGAGCTTGTTTTCCTAGTATAGCACGCTGCAGAGTTTGTGGCAGCCAATTCGCTTGGGGGTAAATGCTACTTAGTAATGCTACTGTGTTACTATTATAAAACAAACAATTGGCTGTCAATCAAATCCATGCAGTGTACTAATCAAATACAAAATTCAAATAACAGGGTGTGGAATTATAGTCATTTCAGGCTGATCCAAGGATAACTGATGAGAGTCAATTAGATACAAGCAATGTTAAAAATGCATGCTAAGCAATAAAGTGTTCTGATAATATCAGAGATATGAGACTAACGTAACCAGGATTGGTTACGGACAGGAAATAAATTATCTGACTATGTTATAAATTTAAAATAGTTCATTGAACTATTGTTACAATATAGTATGAGAATCAAGTCTGAATCGGCCACCAGTACACAAAACTGGCCTTTAAAAAAAACTTTTCCCAATGTATCATGAAGTAAAAAGATCTAAACATTTTCCTATGGTCCTTTTCTTATACAAACATAAAAAATTGTAAATCACAATATGATTAAATCCATATACTCAGAGGTATCTTGCCAGCATAGGTACACAAATCGAAAATTGGCAGCATTTGGCAATGCATTGTGACAGCAATGTTACGTGTCAGTCAAAATGAAAGTAGCAGCTTTCTTATCCCTTAGTAATGGTAGTATAATGTTTTCAGAGAGCCATAAACCTTCTTGACAGAAATAGCAACATTAGTAATTTGCCAAAATAGTCAGCCATCTTGAAAGTGATAACAGAGGTTGTAAAAAGTTTTTATAGACAAATGATGCGCTCACGTGATCCCTTTGCCAATCCAGTAGACGTTAATCTATTATATCCTTGAACATATACCTCAATTCCAATCACAGAGAATGCAAGTCATAGTGATATAAGACTGATCCAAGGATAACTATTGAGTGTCTATTAGTTATGAACAAAGTTAATATTGCATGCTAAGCAATTTAGTTTACATAATACAAGATACTATTTGGTTACGTGTTTGATTTTGTACTATTAGCAGAATAACTTGGCAAGCCGTATCATTTTTTATACAAAATGGAAGTACAAATGTGTAAATATGCAACAATTACACTTAAGTGACACGTACAATAAACTACACAATTCAAGCATGTGAATACGGTTTATTTTGAGAGTAATAAATGTTGCAAATGACCAGTATTTTCAAAAATTGCCACTTGTCTACCAACTTGTACCGTATTAAATTGTCTTAAAAAATCTGCAAAATTTGTAATATTCGACAAAAACCCACAATACGGCATATATTAAAATTCAAGTAAGTATAGTGTATGGAGTTTATACACATAGGCCCGACAAATGGCTGAGGAGCAGTTAACTACCAGTAAACTGAATGAATTTGTAGGTAGAAGCTGTTCTTTAAAAAGCTTTGTAAACTTTGCCTCACATGGAATGTGATGGGTGCTTGTTACCAATGAACAACGTAGTCCAATAATACATAGTATTACTATTGTTATTGTAGAGGTAATGGTTAACCTATTACTATAAAAATTATGCATACAACACTTGAATGCATAGTGTTATTGGGGTGAGCAAAAGCGAGGACCACTTAAGCGAGACTCTTCTGTATGTATGTACGTACGTCTTCAGTCATGCCTATTCTGGTCACACCCGTACCCAACGTGTGCCATACTATCTATTTAAATGTCAATGATCTAATGCGGTACTATTCTAATGAAATATTTTCATTGATGTGGGAGTTGTTGCAACAAAATGGTGACTATTCAGGCTATAAAACAGGAGCAATTCTCCAGCTTACTTGGAGCAGGATAAGACTCATCTGTAGTCCAGACACTTCTCTAGCAGCAAGAAAGTTAAAAAAGCAGCTGTATAATCATTAAGGTCTGTCATAATTCTTGAAATACATGTTAGAAAAGCTTAGATCCATCAGAAAGAAGATTGCATGTGAGACAGTGACTGATTCATATTCTCTAACTATCTTCCATGCTACAAGGAAACTAAGTATCTGCAGACATTCTTAACTCAATAAGCTAGAGTATACCATTACTAATACTAAAAGTATTTTGGTACTGGGTCATGAAATTTGGTATATCATAACTAAAACTAATACTAAAAGTATTAAAGTACCATAACTAAAACCAATACCAAAAATAGCACAAATTGCTTTACTAAAATTTATAACCAATATTCATTTCTATGCAATACATTTGGTACAACAATGTTCACTGAAGGGTAAACAGATTAGATTGATATCACTAGATTATCATGTGCAAATTCATAAAGCACATGTTATGTGTAGCCAAATGCAACATGTTAAGTTGCAAAATTGCTACTAAAAGTGAAAGACCAAAGAACAGTAACGTATGAGACTACTACACTTATCATGCAGAACTAATACCATTAATTTTAATACAATTAAATCATTAGTCTAAAATTAATAGTGTGACTAGAGTTAGTTTTGTTAAATTACGTGTAAGTACCATAATCTACCAAGATTAATATTCATTACCAATACCAATAGAGTTTTACTTTTGGTAAAATTTCTAAAACTAATATTTATAAATCATGAGTATTGGTGAAAATACCATAACTAAAACCAAATCCAAAATGTGATACCAATACAACACTAGCAAGCTCATAGCATAAAATTAGCTTCTACTAACGAAAGTTCTGCACTGCTCCTCATCAGTGCATAAACATTTATTTTGTCCTATGTAACTACACGTCTACATCAATTCATATAGACATTGTTTATTGATAATCGAAAATCACTATTTTAATCATTTTGTTCGCCTCTCAATGTTTTACATTCGCCTAGTAGTTATAATACATGCCCTATTGTATGTTTCAAAAGCTGTGTAGCCTTTGCATTACACAAAAAGGTGATAGGTGGTTGTTAGCAATGAACAACATAATTCTATTTTACACAGTATTGTTATTATACTGTAGAGGTGATGGTTAACCTATTACTATACTTAATATAAAAGGTATGCCTGCATCATTTAAATGCATAGTGTGATAGCTATAATGTATGCTGTATTGTATTATATATGTACATGTCTATTTTAAATAACCTTCAATTCTGTGCTGATATGCGACATTATTGAGACTCATGTTCATTGTTTACAACCATGTTCAGTGCTTAAATAATAAATTGCAGTTATCTTTTGATTGATACCTACAATCTCTCACCCATTTTCACATTTATTCACAATGTGTTTAACAACGTCACACCTGACCACAAACTTGGTATTACATTCCTCAGATGCCAATGATGCCAGTTTAGTTGTAAGGTTAGAAACCATATAAAATTGTTCAGACTATTGTAAACAATTATCCAGTTATCTACCAGGTTTCCCATACACATATAATATATACCTGTGATAGAATTTTTTTCTTGTCAGGGACACACAGAATTAACATCGATTGAACAATCCCAATCACAAGCATCTTCATTGTCAATATGGTCTGTCCCACGAGTCCATAATGTGGGTAAAGAAGGAGTAGGAGTGTAAAGCGCCCCCGCTTTAATGAGATTTTTTTTCTGCTTACCTGAGCTAGTGGATACACTATTTTCAGACGAGGGTGTGGTCACTTTTAACCACACCTTATGCAAAATGGATGAGTCTATCACTATGTCTACATAGCTTTTAAGCAGTTTCTCTAGAAGTTTCTGTTACTTCAGGCAATAAACCTCCAGGAGATCCGCTAAGCAAGCTACCAGAAATTGCCTTGGGATTGATACACCTGTAAGACATGCTTTAAGAAGTATTGTAACCAAGAAAGCTAATGTCGTACCAGAACTCAGCTTAGGTATCATCATAGCAGTAGTGTTCTTCAAATAGCCTTTTCATTATATCCTTCTTCACGAATTTAGCTGCTCTTGGCTTCTTTTTTAGCGGCATAGCAAAATTAGCAAGCCTCCATGCATCAACATGCGCAAGGTGTGGTCAAAAGTGACCACACCCTCGTCTAAAAATAGTATATCCGCTAGCTCTGGTAAGCAGAAAGAAAATCTCATTAAAGCGGGGGTGCTTCACACTCCTACTCCTTTACCCACATTATGGACTCCTGTCTGTCCTCAATGCTCAGTGGGATCACTTGTATAATGAAAGGTGCTACTTTCTGTGATACAAGTCTTCACTGAAGAGTTGAAGGCCTACAATTTCTCTGACTGCCAAAATAAGTGAGCATGGTAGCTTCATAAAATTAAATGATAATCATTGACAAAATTTGCAGACACAGTGACAGTCATACCACTTAAGGTCAGCACTTCAAAAAACTATTTTCATCACTTAATTCATTGAATAGATTGCTAATCTTCAAATTCACTTTTTTTCCGTTTGCCAGATGCTGAGATATACTTAAATGCATATGGGATAAAATGTTTTATATAATCTATGGATACTTGTTCAGCAAATAGAAAGTTCACAGCAACATTCTGGGATAATAAATAACACGCACAATAATGACACGCAAAATGAAGACCAACTTATCTACAATATCCTCAAACGATGAATATTTTTAAAATGCATTTAAAAATGGAATTGATGCACCCCAACCGGTTGTTTGTAATGCAAAAATTTTCCCTGCACAGTGTTCTACGCCAAACTTCCATTGTGAAGATTTTAGTGCCACTGGTAATCAAAATACTGTATGAAAGTGTCAATAGCAGCATCCTTAAATCTCACAATATATTTCCATGTATTTCTCTTCTGACACAAAATAGGCCATTTTATTACATTGTCCAACAGTAATTCCCATTTTTGGGATCTCTCAACGAAAGGTGCTCAGTGTATGAAAAGAAAAAATTAATAACTGTGCTGAAGGAAATTCTTTATCTATAACAACTCATTCAGTGATGTCTTTATCTGTCACCACAATCTGAACCTTCTTCGTGGATTTATCATTGTGTTTTACCAACACATCAAGTACACAAGTCCATGACTCCTTTAATTCTTCATGCAGGACAAAAACAGCAACTACGTGACTCTTGCCATTTCCATCCTCAATAAGTATGATGTTTACTGGGAACCTCAATTCTTAAATTTTGTAGGTAGCATCCACACAAATCACTTCAGAATATGCATTGAGTATATTCTTTATCTTTTGATTTTGAAAATAAATGCCCACGAAGACATTATTTCAACCCAATAACAATTTCACAAATGCTCCCAATTAAATGAAAAATGCACATTCTATACAATCTTTTGCACTTTACACCAACTTCACTACCCTCACTATTTTTTCCAGTTAACAGTTTCACAATTTGACTCGGGTAATTACTTACATCAGTGGAGTCCTCATCAGGTTACTCGGATCCTTGAGCAAAAACACTTTTCCAGACTCTCCTGACATTTTAACCAGTACCATGTTTTGTTTGCCTTGAATAACAACAAAATTTTTTGGTGACACCTGTTGCTCTTCAAGTTTCTGCTGGGGAGGCAGCTGTTTGAATAACTCCTATACCATAGATAATCAATATGATAAAGCACGTAGTAATGTCGGTGATTTTTTAATATGTATGTCACATACACGTAACAGATAGAGAACAATAGGCTTGCAAATCACACTCTTTCATTGCTTTTTCTGGCCATGGGTGTGTTCATTGAAATAGGTGGAGTAGTGTGTGGGCTATTGATACCTCACCCAACTATAAGTCTGAGGACACTGATTCAGTAGCTGTAAAAGCTAGACTGAGAGAGTCATGTCTCGCGAGACTAAGACACCCACAAGCACTCCATTTGTATTGCTATTTATCATTAAACTAAAGAAAGCTTGGTTGATGATGGTAAACACAATAGACTTCAATTCAGCTAAGAGTGTATCAATACATACCTGGCTGACCTCATGATTATGGCCTCATTTAAATTGAAAGCACAAACTTCAAGACAAATGATTTGCATCTTCTGAAGCTCTAAGTTTCAATTGACATGTATCATTCCGAAATGTTCAAATTAAATAAAATATACTATTACATTCCACATGCTTGCATGTGCTTAGCACATACAGTGAAAACTATACGCTAAAATCACTATTGTCATACATTGTACTAACTCTGTTGCCCTTTTACCTTGTCCACGAGCTTTATATTTCCTCCTAGCATTAATGCAAGAATATAAGATGTGTGTAGGAGCCACTGCCCTATTATTAATACTAACCAGATGATTAAATCTATTTGAAAGTACTTGTCCTATGATGTCGTGATGACAGATTGCCAAATAAATTTTCATGCCTTCATGCACTAGCTACTGACACATGGATCATTGATGCCAGCATCATTTACACCCTTTGAACTGTGTCACATATTGAATAAAGGATTAAGTGAAGTACCATAATTTTTCAATGTCACCATAACCAAGTGATACTTTATTAGCCACGTCATATTAGGATAAAACTTTTCCTTCTGCGACTATCTAGAGGCAAGTTATGCTGCTTTGTGAGGAATTGAATTATTCACAATCATCAGTACTCACAAGATCGTCATTCAAATAATTGTCACTATGATTTACTGCGTACACTGTATATTTCATTAATTTCATAATTATATTGCTATAGCATGTGACACTTGCCAGTGAAAGTATACTCTTCATGAAGTCTTTTTTAATGTGCTTTCTTAGACTGTCCCACTTTCAGAAAGATTGTCAACAGAGTGACAATACACTCTGAAGAATTGTTTTTATGGCATAGTCTTATGTGCCTTACAAGATGACTTGCTTCTAAACTCTGGAAGTCACAGTAGTTGCACTTGCAGATGTAAAATGGTGTTGAGAGCTGCGAGTGTTAAGGCCTTCATACACGAGGCAACTTGTTGCTAGCAACCAAGCAACATGTTGCCAAAAATAGAACATCTTTCTATTTTTAGCAACATGTTGCTTACAAGATCAAAGTAACCACAAATGTTGCTAGCAACAAGTTGCCTCGTGTATGAAGGCCTTTAGAGAAGAGATGGGAGCTTTGGTGCATTTTAATGTTTTTTTTGAAGTAGTTGCTATAGATACGCAATACTGTTAAGAAAGTATGCAGATGTGTTGCTAAGGGAACGCAGCTGGAACCGAGATCACTGATCCCAGTTCCTGCTGCATTCCCTTAGCAACACAGCCACATCCTTCCTTAGCAGGACTATTGCGTAACTGTAGCATCACAAATATCTATTAGACTTGTGGGTCTACAATTTCGGTGGTTACCTCGTCAGCCTCGTCTTCTACCTGTTTTTTCTCTGCTCTAATTTAATCCTTCAGTTCACACTTTCTTTGGTGCTACTGTGCAAAATGTTAGTCGTTACTTAAGAACAAATGGATTTGGTGACATATCGTGTAAAAGTCATATATGGTATGATCCTGCATTAGTGGTGTCTTGTTAAAAGCTATTGTGGTTTGGAAAATGATATTGAAAATCAATTATTGTTGTCTTTGATGTCAGAAATTGATGAATTTGAACATTTGGTCACTAAGTGTGTTCTACAAAGGAATTAAAGAGGGCTGTAGAGAAGTAATTAATGAAAATGATGTACAGGAGTGACATACTGTAAGGAGGAAACTAAATCATCACTCTATTCACTGTGTACAATAACTCCACTTAATACTCATTCTTGAATCATAAGATGCCAGAACTAGCAATTCCTTTCAGTATTTTAGGTCTAGGAGAACCAACAATACTTCCATCACTTGAAGATGCACCAATATGCACTTTCATTACTAAAGGCAAGTATTTCTTTAATCAAATAGGAAGAAGGATGTAAAACATTATTACATGTGTACATTTGTAGGCATTAGTGGACCATATTCAATGAAACTTTCTAATTAATGCGCACCTATGTTGGAGGTAAAATAGCAAATTTTTGTTACTCTTGTCCATGTGTGTATTTTCATCCATTATACGCAAACTGCTGTCATAGAACTTAATTGTATATCTCTACAAACTGCTTTTATACTGCTCTTTCTTATCCTTTTTTATCCTACTAACAATTGTTCTTTTGTACTGCTTTTTTGCCCGTAATTAAATTTGTCTTCTGTTCTCCATCTCGACCAATATTTGGTACAAGAGCTACAGTGCTTGTCCCTTGCACGCTATCATTATCACAACTGGTTCATCTGGTCTCCAATTTATTCTTTTATTCTTCTGATATCTTTTTGAGAGCAGAGCATCACAGTTCAGTGATAGAATTTAAGGTAAGAAAGTGCATGGTTGGGCTCATCATTCTTCATGCATGGAGCTCAGCTCAGTGAGCTCCTAATAATAGCACAGATAATAATTCCTGTAGATAGCATCCTTAATAACTTTTTGCATTATATTAGTTACTATGAATCTCCTGTCTGAGTCTCATCAAGTCTGGAATGATGATGGGTGAAAGCTACTCAATGAGCCAATCACATTTCAATCTTTCAATTTTACAATGGCTCATATGATACAATATTTGATTCATCGAAAAGCATTAGATGGTGAGGCTACCATTAACTTTAAAGACATGAATTCAAAAGCATATCTATTGTCTAAAGCTGGCCACATTCAGTATGCACACCACAAAGTATTTGATGAGCATTTGCTAAGGAAGGGTATTTGCTATCAAGAAATGAAGAAAATGATGACATATAACATAAGAGCTGCAATTGACAAATCTAGTGATGTTGTCTTCGGTACTTGCTGTTGTTCACCTGCTCCTGGACCAACGTGCTCTTGCAAGCATTATGGAGCATTTTGCTATTTCATTGAAGAATTTTGTAGAAATAGATCAGCAAATACAATATACACTTCATCAACGTCATCACTGCAGCAATGGAACCAGCCACAAAACAGATCCTCAAGTCCTCATCCAATTCAAAGTATTAAGTTCTTTAAAGCAGAGTATGGAAAAGATCTTAAACAAGTAGCAAGCAACAGTTACGATCCACAACCAGCATCTTTACGTGCTACAACATCTCATGACATACAGCAGTTAACTTGTGAAATAAGTCAATTGAAACAGCCAGTAGCCATGCTTCATGTTTTGCCAATTGCCATTTCTAAAGCAATGAATGGCACAGTGCCATCATTGCCTCCTTGACCTGTACTATCTGTATCACCAACACAATTATCACTGAAAAAGGGAGAACAACCAATTTCCTTAGCATCTCTTTACAATCATGCAATGCAACTGTTACACAAACTTACATATTCTCAAGAAGATTGCGAAGTAGTCAAGATAGCAACAAGAAATCAGAGCCAGTGTGTGAAATGGTTTGAGGAACGGCAGTATAGAATAACAGCATCAAATGTTGGTACAATTTGCAAGGGAGCCATTACTACCAGTAAGCTAAAATGGCTATAGTGTAGTAATACTCATCAATACAGACAAGCAGTGCAATTGTTTGGGGCAACTTACACGAATCATCAGTATTTGAGCAGTATAAATCAGAATTACCGTCATCTATGGTATTTTGAAAGGCAGGTATATACATATCTGATACTGGATTCCTTGCTGTAACTCCTGACGGCATTGCTTCATCTGTAACAGAGGGTGATTGTCGCATTGTTGAAATAAAATGCCTGTATACATGTCGTAACATGTCAGTCGTTGAAGCATTCAGCAAAATCAAGCCGTTTTATTGTGAGGTTTTGTATGGTCAGGTTAAGTTGAAGAGGAATCACAAGTATTAGAAGCAATTTCAAGGAACTATGGAAATAGTAGGCATTGAATGGTGTGACTTTGTTATATGGACAACAAAAGATATGACAATAGAAAGAATTCGATTTGACAAACTGTTTTGGACTTCTTGCCTAAGTTACCTTAAATCAGTTTACTTAGAATATATTTTACCAGAAATCAGTTAACCTAGAATCACTAATGATTTAGACATAGTTCATTATATTTTTAATTCACATTAGAACAGTGCACCATAATAATTAAAACTACAGTAAATATGTTGTGATTATCATATTATTATTATTATTAATTATATGTAGGTATATGGTTGCTATAATATTGTTATTTATTTTTATCAATGATGAGTGGCGGTTGAAAGTGTGAGTATAGCACATGTAATAAATAATTGTGATGCATATCTAGCCTTATTATTAGGAGTGCTTGATAATACTTTAAATGACTTTACCCTACCACATGCCCTTTCTATATGTACCTATTTTCCTTGTTTCAACTAGTTCAATTTTGTCAAACTGTTCGGAACTTTTAGTGGTGGAATATTAAGTGAAACACCCTTAGTCTCCAACAAATCAGCAATATTAAAAACTTTGTCAGCAATTACAGCATCAGCATGCTTTAGTTTTTCGAGTAGTCCAGATTGTCTCTGTCAGAAATTGATCCACCATACAATGGTGACACAAAACTAAAGGCACCTGAAGGAGTGATACCGGCACGAGCTTTAGGAGTGTTGTGGTTTTTATAGGATGAACAGTTTAGCTGTTGTGCATATGGATCAGATGGTCTTTAAATATAAGTTTCAGTTGCATCAATTATAATGCGTGTAGTAGGGTATTGCACCTTAAATTGATTTGGAATCAAGCTATCAATTTGGGTTCAAGTTGGCCATACAGTGGAACCTCGCTATTTCAAACCCCTAAAATGCAGAAACCTTCCTTTCCTGTACAATAAGTTCAGGCACCGATTGAAATTTAGACTTCCTCCTTGTAAATTGACCCCTTATTTCCGGACACCTTGTTATTCCATTAATCGGATAGATTTTATTGGACGAAAATCTAATTACTCTTATTATTCTGTACACTGGAAGGGGCAACAATTAATTAATTAATGAAACTAATCACATTAAGGCAACTCAAATTTTGTGTAATATTATATAGAACAATAATCTTGCAATTCAAGCGTTACTTGCATCTTTATCATCATTATCCAAGTTCATACTCCTAATCTCTTCAATATATATTCCTTAGCACCACATAAACATTAAATGCATGGTACTTCTAGCCCATATCCTCCACCTCTAGCTTTGATCCTGTGATTTCAGCTGTTCCGGTATTGCCACTCTGTTCCAAGAAATGGGAAAGTGTAGGAGCTAAATTGTAAGGAACGTGTCCGACAATGGCGTCGCTTTTAACCACAGCAACAGCGAGATTGTCTTTAATATACTCTAGTTCTCTTCTTAGCTTAAGTATTTCCCCAATTTAGTCCAGAATTTTTGGTAAGCGTGATATTCCCTCACAAATGAAGTGATGGTTAACTGTTTCAATCTCTGTTCCATTTTTGGTTCACTGGTGGTCACGTGAGACGCACGTGCACTCATGCTTGTAGCAGCTGGTTAGCAAGTCAGTTTGCTCACAATGTAATTATTGTTTGCTGTAAAAATCTCAACAATTAAGAAAAGGAATGACCTGTCGTTACAACTAAAGTATGAAGTGATCCAAAGAGCAGACAAAGAGCCAAAAATTGGTGTAAGGAGACTTGCAGACATTTTCAGTTGCGGGAAATCACAAATCAGTTGTATCATAAGAGACAAAGAAAGGATTTAAGATCATTACGAGTCCAAAATTAATGGTGGTTTTGTCAAGTTAGAAAAAGAATTTGTACTTCAGAATATTCAAACGTCAATGACTCACTTTATCAGTGATACCAGGTAGCTGTCAAGAGAAACCCGTATCCTGATGGAAGCTTACTGGCCTAGAAGGCCAGATTAATTGCAGCTCACCTGAGGCACAATGATTTCAAGGCCTCAAATGGCTGGTTACATCGATTGAAAAGTAGGCATAGCATTAACACTTTCACGGTCAATAACACATTAATGCATCTGGGGGTGTGTCTTTTAAAGTGTCAGTAACGCATTAATGCCTCGAGATTCATACTGGTGCTTAGAACTATTTCTAACATAGACCACATGCAGTAGGCGTGGTCACTTTTTGGGGGCATTGCGTGTCGGCTATGTTAGTGTACATGTGACTGCAATAATTGTGATCTGTGCTATTGTTGGCTGTGAAAATCAGTCTAAGAGAGATAAGGAAAAGAGTTTCTACAGACTGGCAAGCATTATCAGCCATCAGGGAGCACAAACTGTGTCTCTTAGTAGACGTAGGCAAGAAGCATGGTTAGCCAAGATAAAAAGAAAGAGCTTTTTACCAAAGCAATATTACAATATTCGAGTCTGTTCAGACCACTTCATTAATGGTTCTCCTTCAAAGCTTTAGGAAGTAATTAACCGTGATTGGGCCCCATCATTGTGCTTAGTGTTCGAAACTGTTGGTGAAGCCACCTGGGAATCAAGGACAGAGAGGTATGAGAGGGCCATCATAAGGAAAAGTAGGATATCTAACATAAACTCTTCATCTGCCGTGGATGAGGAATCAATTGCAGTGGTACATTTGAATGAGGAATGTTCAGATCAAGAATGTTTAGGTCAGGAATTTTCTGTGGATCCGGAATGCTTGGATCACGAAGATATTATTTCATGAAAAATCACGTCTGTCACCATTTCAGCAACTAATAATGACATTAATGAGACTTTGCTTGAGCCTATCTACTCAAGATCTGGGATACCGATTTCACATTCGTAGCACAAGTGTTAGCCGTATTTTCCTCCATGTAATTGGCATATTATTTGTTAAACTGAGACCATTGATTAGATGGCCTGACAGAGATGCACTAATCAAGACAATGCCAATGTCCTTTTGTAAGCACTTCCGTAAATTTGTAGCAATAATCGACTGCTTTGAAATATTTTTAGATCGTCCAACCTTTTGCTAGCCCAAGACCAAACATATTCATCTTACAAGCATCACAATACTGTGAAATATTTAATTGGTATTACTCCACAAGGAACAGTTAGTTTCATATCAGAAGGTTGGGGAGGTAGAACTAGTGATAAATATGTAACTGAGCATTGCACCATACTTGATAAGCTAGTTCTTGGGGGGATACAGTACTTGCAGATCGAGGATTTAATATAAAGCAGTCTGTTGGACTTATGTTGTCGAAACTAGAAATTCCTGCCTTCACCAAGAATAAGAAGCAACGTGATCCTAACTGCATCGAACAGACCAGGAACATTGTAAATGTCAGGATTCACGTTAAATGAGTTATAGGAAATGTGAGAAAAAGTATTCCGTACTTAGCGACACTCAACGAATCGATTTTGTAACATCTGAAAATGGTGTAGCAACAACTCTAGACAAAATTGTCCTTTTGTCGTGTGCACTTTCCAATATTTGTACTTCGGTTGTACCATTTGAATAAAATTGTTATTAAATTTGATCAATCAATAATTGTGCTAGTAGAATTTTATCAAATACATAATTAATCACTTGGTTTTTTTCATTTTCCCGTGAAAATTTGAGATTTGTCTGCAATCAGGACAGTAATATTTCTTTGATTTTGGCTCAGACTTTAATCCAAGGCAATCGAAATGGAACCATTGATATTTACAACTAGGGTTATCACAGCCAACCATATCACCTCATCAGGTCCATGACAGTAGCAACATGTGTCTGAGCAGCTGGCTACGTGATGAATCAGGTGGATTTGATGTAGAAGGCAATGGTGATTGCTGTTCTTCAGAGTGTGAGGAAAACTTTCCTAGTAACTCCGATAGAATTGCCCCTTTAAATATCGCTAAATGTAATCTGAACATTGCTCTCCCAAAATTCCTCATCAGGATATTTTCTTTCACAATGAAAATCTTTTTCAGTCCACAGCACAAAATCACAATACATTTATTTTGTATAGAATATCTGACACTCAACCTATTACAACCATAAAAATTACTACTGTGGAATTAATGACATACCTGATAGTAATAGGCATGGTCACGCTTCAACTCCACTCTACCATCTTTCTCCTCAAGACAGAATCTGGAATCTTGATTTGCCTCTTGGATGGAATCAGTCTTGTGGCAGTATGGGCACTAAAGAAATATATCAGTGTTAGTGATTAGAACTAGTCAATCCACATAATTATACACACAGATGTACGTCTATGTACTTAACCAGCATACTCACCTTCACTTCGCATACACCCTCTCCACGACAGACAAAAGACAAAGGCATCTGGTGATGCACCAATAAAACTGTAGTCCTGATTGATAAAGAAGCCAGAGCTTTCAACCTATTGCAAGTGAAAGTGATTGATAATACATATCATATTTCACATACTGTAAATCCCTGGTGTGAATTTTTTGATATGGATTCATAGTGGAGTATGGCAATCTTTTCATGTTCATACCCCCATGACGTTGCACTACTAGTAGCAATGTTAGCTTAACAAGCATAACAGTGTAAAAATAGTCCTATAATAGATTTCACCACCTTGCAAGTACAACTTGGTCATGATTAAGACTTATAGAGGTTCTCTCGACCTTCAAATGCTTCTAGAGAAGTCTTTAGACAGTATCTCTATGTTCTCTTGTTGTTAGAAAGCTCTTAACTTTGTCCCTTGTGTAAGCCGCCATTTTGTTTGCCGTGGCCACACCCAGTCACGTAAAAGAGTGTGGGCGGGTGGTTTCTAAGGCTTGTTATTTCTCCAATACAACATGTATAGAAGAAATGTAAGTGTGGACATACAAATATATATAGATAGCGTGACGGTGAAATCAATTATAGGAACGACCTGGGGGCTTCGCCCCCAGGTCGTTAAAAAGTTTAAACAGCTGAAATTTTAACAATTTTTTTCCTTGGATATATCTTGGCAGAAGTATTTCATAAATAAAATATGACTGCGAAAGGTGCTATGGCTTTTAAGTTCTCGACCTTCTTAGTTGCAGTCAAATGTCTGAATCCGCATACACAATTTCTAATTAAGCGATGCACAAAATATTTTTATACTTTTAAATTTAATTTTATAAAAAATTGGAAAAGTGGCTGCTCCCTCCTTGGATTATGAAACATCAGACAGCTCTAACTCTTAAAAAATGGAGAACATTTTAATAAAATTTAAGATAAACACAAAAAATGGAGAAAATTTTAATAAAATTTAAGATAAACACGAGTGTGTTTGACTTGGTTGGAATGAAATTTTTTGGCGCATAAGATGCTTGACCTCATTTTGGCACAAAACTATGTGACTGGCATGCCTATATAGTCTGATTTAAGTCCCCGGTTTCACACTAGTACTGCTGGGGCTGTGTAGAAAGGACACACGTGGGTGGGTAGCTTAAAGTAAGCATGACAATTAATCAGTTAAGTATCTGCCTTCACACTTATGCCCTGTGTTATGTTATTATACACGTCAGGGAAGCACCACCCATTTACTTCCAGTTATTATATATAATGGGCATCATAACTAATCACAACTCAATTTTTCGCTTATATCATAAAGAGGGGCTAGCCATACATTTGATTTTGTAGTGTTAGAGTAATGGATCACATTAGTGGCATTTTCCTCAGATTACAATTGAATTTTTTCGTTTTATAGTCCACATTTGTCATTAAGAATGTTCATTGTTTGGATTGTTGATGGGATGAAGGTGATGTTTGAGTTCTATGATGATGGAGGAAAATTGAAACTCAATTTAGCTGGGATTGATCAGATTGCTAACAAGAGTCTTGTTCAGGATTACCTAAATCTCGTAGGACTTGTCCCTAATTTTAGAAGAACTGTTACCATTGATAGAATTGACTGGAATTCTGACAAATTTAATGTTATGTTTAATTAACAATCAATATTAGGTTTCAATTAATATAACTAGTTGAGCTTCATGGTTCATTTGTTTAAAAAGAGAAGTATGGTATAATTGTATCATTAAGATGTTTCATAGTGTTATGCCACACAATTAATAGAAAAAAGATTAAATAATATTCATTAACAAGTTATGACACTATTAATAAGTCACCGTTATCAATATCCTCCACAAAGTTGAAATGACACTCCTCATCTTCATCATCGTAAGCTACTGCAAACTCCTGTGTTTCTGGATTATAGTTCATAACTTCCCCTTCATACCACATCAGTTCACCACTTTCATCTTCAAACATGTGGTTAATTCTGTGTCCAACAAGACAGCACGGGTTAGTTAGCACTTCTTGCAGTGTTCACTTTTCTACAGCCTGAAGGTCTGTCAAAAATCCAAACCAACACTCCTGCTTGCCATTAAATGTCAGCAAGCAACAGGATTCTCAATGAGTATCATTGGCCGGTGGCATTAAGATCACTCAGGTCTTCCTCAAAAGCTGTTATTTCTGAAAATGAATTGTTACAGATGTGTGGATCAACCTTTGCTGATGGAGCATCACTGACATTTCTGCCATTAGGAACGACAGCTAGATGGATGGTTGAGATGATTTCGTCAGCATATTGAATAATCTGTTGTTTAGTTGATTCCACTACATCAAGTAGCCAAGTCTGCCCATGTACATGAGGCCTGCCATAATGTTGCCACTCAAATCACATCCAATAGTCTGAGGCTGCAAGTATATTAACATAGTACCCTTCCACCAACTGCTGCCTTCTGCAACAGAAGATAAAATCAGCTAGACAAGGATTATAAAGAACTGCTTATACAAAGCCTGCTTATGCTCTGGATTAGGGAGTTGAGTCACAGATCAGCAGGATTGAGTGAAGATGATAGGCATTCCTAGAGTTTTAATTGTATCAATGGGACGATTCCTCTAACTAAAGCAGTACTATCCCTGAGATCATTAAAAGTGGGGTGAGCTTTACCAGGAATTTGATTGATATGAATTCAGTCCATTTCATTTGCAAGCCTTTCCATCTCAGTATTGAGATGAATGTAGGTTATTTCGCAAACCTTCCATTATCGTACTTGATAAGATGAGCAAAGTAGTTGCCAACTGTGATTGAATAAGTATGTGTGGCATTAAGGTCATCAGCACCAAATAGATATCAATTCCACGTATTTGTCAGGAAAACTTTTTATGTTTTTCATTATTGTCTATTATTATTATTATTGTTATTAATTGAATAAAAATAGTTATTGGTACCGTCAATATTGGTGGGGTGTGTTGTGGCTGTGTTAGTTGCATAAATGTCATGCGTAATCATTATGTCCGATTTGTTGATGTCAGCCTTTTCCATGTACTATGTTGTTTGACTATGCCGTACTTATAAAGTATTGACACCATACTGCGGACAAAATTTGTCTAGTATTGCTGAACCTAGTAATATTGATGAGCCCTACACTGTTGTAGAGAAATGTTCTTTTGATAATGCCACAGTTGGTCATAGTCCACAAAGGGTAGCATTTGTTTTTTTAAGGAACAAAATTGCTGGTAGCTGACAGCACTCACATAAGTTACCTCAACGTGTGTTAGAACTCCCATGTTCTCTCACATTTCATGCGGATCAAGGGACTCTCTAAAGTACAAAACCTGATGAAAGATACTAATGTAGATATACCTCTGGCTGTTGCTAAAGACTGTTACAATACACAAACCATTAAAAAAAGCCTAAGGTTGAAGATAATGATAGCAATACTATTGTTGCTGAATCTGTGGCAACTGGAAGTCTTTATGACTGCTAAAAAGCGGTGGGTGATAGTGACACAAGTTGCTAATAATCAATCTTTCATCCTTACAATAGCAGAAATAATAATATGACATTCACAAAATTATCTTCATGAGACATATTTCAGTATCATAACAGCTGTTGCTACGCCAGTTTCCAAACACAAAAGGGTGTCAAAATTTACTGCTCATTGAATAAAATTACTTTTTGATCAAAGCAATCGCTTGATTGTATGATGTAACCTCTGACAAAACGTAAACATGTTGAGATTTATGATTCTCTTTATACAACTTCCACTACTAAAACCTTTTCTCTTATTGGGAACCTTTTTCAACCATTTGCCAGGTAAAAATTTTTGTAATGATAACTAAACGTGAAGTAGCAGCATCGTTTACCATTGGAAAATATCAAAGTATGGCCCATCATCAGATAAAGACATGACCCCACTTCTTTCAGCAATTTTGAGAAGAAAGAGGAGACAATTATGGGTAAAGCCAATGTTATAAAATAGAAAGGAACACTGAGACTATTACAAATTACTTTAAGTAAGTAATTCTGAGAAACATTTCAGGCATTGCAGGATGACTAACGAGTCATTTGACTTTAAATTGTCGAAGGTAATAATTGTGTGAGTGTTTTTCTAGATATTTAACTATTGTCATGTTAGATTAGCCCATTGAGCCATTGATCACACAATAGCTCTAAAAGAAGTAATGTGTCAGCTGCTGAAAGGTTAGTAGTAACATTTTGTTATCTAGCAACTGGAGGTACACCTTAGTAATGCTTATCAATTTATTCTAATTATGCACTTTTTGTAGGTTTCTCTATCATTTGCTTTTCATTTAGCTCGTTCATCAGTCATCAGTCTCAAGTATCAAGAAAACTTGTGAGGCTAGTTTACTATGTACATACTAGAGCCTGTACATAATAATCCAGACCTAACAGCAATGCAGTACTGGAGTGTAGTGAGCCAGCTATACCCACAGCTTTCTCAAACTGCTGTGGAATTACTCTATATTGGTACAGAAAGTGTAGATGCTTTAGTAAATTAAGAAAGCGACAGCATCCTACAAAATCATCAATGTCTGCTGAAGTTCTTCGAATGAACATGACACTTAACTTTAATCAAGACATGCAGAAACACCTTGTTATTATTAATTATGTAAAGTGTGAACTGTAACTTTTTGAGTCAGAACGTTTTGTGAATTTTTTTGTTCAGTATTTGAATCCAATTTTGGGATTACAATGACACTTTAACCCAACTTAACTACTTTCGTGTCAGACTTTGTCTAAGAACCAATTTTCAGACTGTTGAGAATTTCTGAATATTCTGTGTCTCCTCTTTGTCTCATATTCTGAGTTAGTTCTAATAGTGTGAACTTATCCCTCCACAAGTGTGTTCAGCCATGATTATAGCCTCTGCCATTTTGAAATACAATTTTGTCCCTCACTGCTGGCAACTGAAAGAAGTCACCTACTGCATTGACATTTATTCCTCCAAAGAGAACCTCATTGTGATTGTTCCTTTAATTTCAGTTAGCCTCTTGTGAATGAAGGATATTGTTAAGTATGAGACCATACTTATGTATTATTATAGTGTTGACATATTTCCAGGATTGTCTTAGTTCCTTTAATCTCTTAGCTTCAAGCTTTCTATAGGTAGTGGAGTTTCCATGCTCTACAGGAAGATTGAGAGCCTGGTGAATAGTTAATCTATCAATATTAAAGGCTGCAACACCAGTTGGTGCCATTAAAATGCAAGCATTTCCAGCACCAATATGCTAATTGTTCTTTGATGACACTTATTACATGGCTTTTACTCGTTCAAGCACCACCTTTTATAAACATATTAAAAGGGCTGGGCATTGACTCTCTTGTCCTCATTTGAAACTCACGTACTGCTCTTGAATAATCAAGGACCTTCTCATAAGGGACTCTCTTGGAATCATTAAGACTTGCTATCCTTGCTTCACAATCTGAGTCTGAAAAGTGACGCCTTGAGATTGAGTCTAGAGTCAATGCATCTTCTACGTCACCAATATTTTGACCGCATAGATTTTGATGATCAATATTACCATCAGCTAGTGATGCGACTACATTATCAAGATATAACACAAGGTCATATATTGAATCATGACCATCACCTTCATTATTATTTTCTAAATTTACATGCAAAGTACAAGGAGTAACTGGAGTGTACACAGCATCGCCACATTGATTTAGTACAAATAATTGCTGTCGCACTTTGTACTTCATCAGCAAAAGAGGAGTGTTGTTCTGTACTTAATACTTGTAATTTTTTTTATTTGCAACAAATGATGCTTGAGCAGAGCCATGATTTCTGATTAAATCAAGAGTCTCATTTCTCCATGGGAGATAAAGAAAGATTACCTGATAATAGTAACTATCACCATGAGGCTCCTGTGTTATTGTAGGTAGTCTCAAGCACGCTTCCTTTCTTAGATATATCTTTCCTAGACCATTCTTTAGTTGATATCTAGGTTGGGCACCAGAAGTTGTTGGTTCATAATTTTTATCTGTAACGTTGTCCCATACAGGAAAGTGTGCTACACTCATACTGTCAAATGGTTCTCCATCAGGACAAGATTGATATCTCTCTAATGAACCAGGATTGAAGACAAATGAACCAGGATTGAAGACATCATCTTCAGTACTCATAGCTCTTAGCTCTCTATTTGACTTAATGAGTGTTCCTCTTTTCTGTGGTCTTTTTGTATTTATGAATACATACGATTGACTAGAGCCTCTTAAATGTAAGCCAGTAGTACAAAATACTGCCTCTGGAGCACCAAAGATCCTGTGACACTTCAAAGTGTTTCCAATTTTCAAAAGTTTTTGTTTCTTCCTACAATTTACTGGCAATTCATTGAGCTTTCTTGCTATCTGTTGTTTCATCTGTTCTGGCTCATCTTTACACATATAATGGAATACATACTTTTCTGCTCCATTGACATGTCCTACTACTGAATATCCATGTTAGCTTTCCATTCTTTTAGTAGGTCAGGATTGTATGGATATATCATCTCAGCACCTGCTTCACATTTCAGTATGTAGCAATGAGCTTTTTTTTCAACGTCAACATTTCTTTAAAGACGAGTTGTGTCAATTGGCCTGTTTGGGTAATCAAAGCAGCAGCGATTACGTCCATTTTTTCTACATGTTTGGGTATGATTATGCTTTTGTAATCGCAATAAACCTTTTAAATCATGATCTTTTGGTACTAACATATTTATCCGACATATTTATCAATGAAACATGTAGCTTTCCTTCTACCTTTTACTTTCTTAATATCTGGTGCATCTTCTTCCACCATAGCCTATATATATGAGGTGAGCCTCTTCGTTGAAACTTAACTCTCCAAAAGTAGTCTTTTATTTTACCTATAGGCTTACTAGCACCATTTAATATATATGATTCATTAAAGCTTGAAAGTGATGAGAGAAATGATGTGCTACTATCACTGGGTAGCTACTTAGCATTCTTCTACGTTCTGAAGTAGACAGCTCTTTTACTTCATTATCACTCAGATTCTCTCCATCACATTTTGCAAGTACACATTAAATCAAACCAATTCATATCATCTGCACATAATGTGATAAAGAAAGTAGGTGGACCTATTGTTCTAAACATGGCAAACAAATCAAGCTTTGCTTCATTCCAGTAAGCTGGGAACCATGTATATTACTCATTAATGCATATAAATTTTGTAAAGGCTCTGAGTTTTCATTTCAATCTCCATTTAATAATTCTCCAGCTATGATACATCCTGTGCTACCCAATGATGATGATCTCATTCGCATTGCGATTGATACAGAATCACGTAATCTCATCTTTTCAAGTAAATTTGCTCCATAGTATATATGGAATATTACTAGACCAGCAATTATCCTCATTAAGTAAACGTGATTGAATATAATCAGTAAATGTTATTGGTGGGTCTCTTGCTGCATGAAGACCATTGACTCGATTCAGAAACAGACATGGAAATGCCGTTTCTTCCGCACTACTATCTTCATTTAAATGTATTGGCTGGCCACTTACCCAAGGAAGCTGATGCACTTGGTTATTATGATTTATTTCTAATAAAGTCAAAGGCCTTTAAATTTGGTAGTGTATGATCTGTTCTGACTACTGAACATTGAAATTGGAGAGGTTTAATGCTAGTACTTTGCTCAGGTTCATTATTACTGTCAGAACAGTCATTGTTATCTATAACAGATTCATCAATATTCAAAATGACTATATAAATTATTATCTTTTACCCACCTGAGGACATCAACAACGAATCGCTTCATCACTACAAATAGGTTTCTAGTACTAGTAGATGTGCTTGATAGTGCTGTGTTAGCACAAGCACTGTTTGTACTGGTAATAGCTCTTGCACTCTCAGGCCCAATACTTGTACTGGCTGTTTGATCACAAGCTGGAACAGAGACTGTAGTGCCTGTGCTTTTTGGTGGCTTGACTAACACAACTGCATCACTATTTAGTGCCACAGGGAAAGGAATTAAATACTTCAGACACATTTGCAGGAAAATTAATGGTCTGGCCAGCCAATGCTCTTTGACCCAATTGCAACACCATTAGCTTCATAAAGGCTTGCTCTCTTAAAATTAGTCTTTGTTCCATTGTGTTTTATCAACATATGCATATTATTTATTGTAGCAAATGGAGGGATTTTTCCTTTCTTTATAAAAGCCATACATCTACTACAAACATAAACACTACCATCTACATCTTCATTAGACAATAAGGCTAATAATTGTGTATCATTAATACATGCATGATAATGCTGTTGTAATACGTCATACACTTTACTCACGTTAACCATTGATACACCTATTCGGTAGCACAGACGTTCACATGTACAGCATATGCTCATCGGAGATAGTCTTATTTCTTTTTGAAATTTTTCAAGGTCCTTCCTTGATAACTATTGCTGATGTAAATTTTCTTGTGAGGAAGCCAGAGGTGGTTGAATAGCCAACAATTCTCTATGATATTCCTACATTCTTCGATTTCGCAAGGCTTTTTGTTCATCAGATTTTGAGGCTCTTCTTTCTTGAGCTGTTACATGTATGGTCAAGAGACGTGATTCTCTTTCAGAATCAGATTTATTGGCACGTCATTTTTGTGATCTTTCTTTTAGGTCAGTAAGACATGCTATTCTTTAAGAATCAGATTCATTGAGACCTTTGCTCAGATCTCTCTCTTAGGTCAGTGACACGTGCTTTTCTTTGAGCCTCTGACTCATTAGCACATCTTTTCTGAGATCTTAGTCTTTTATTATTAGGCGAGAGTCTCTTCTAGCTGAAGATTCATTGTCAAAGGATCTCCTCATTCTTGCTGATTCTCTCATCTGTCTCAACCTTCTTCTCTTTTTACCAGAGACTCTTTTCATCTCTGTTGCTGTTTCTTTTCTCTATAATACTCAATGCACCTCTTTTTGCTGTTGGTAACATCTTGTAGTGGTACATGCTGCTTAAGGCCCCAGAATGAGTCACTCATCTTTTGCTTTTAGTATGGCAATGCTGTTGTGTGTGCATTTTCTTGGTTTGTGGACTCTAACATCCATCGGGGTAATATTCCCTTCTTAGGTACTCATTGCTCAGAAGTTTCCATCTTCGAAAAGTATTGAAACTGCATCTTAAAATTCTTGTAGCCTAGTTATAAAGATTTTCAATTAAGGCATGGTGTGTTTTGATTGGTCAGATTTAATTATTATTTTAATTGATAGACACCTTTATTATTATTGGCTGATTTGGCTCCTTAATTATTAATTAATACAGCTGCAGTGACTGATTTGAATAGTAGTAGTAGTAGTACTAGACTAAAGTCAGTTACTATGGCAGATCAAAATGAAGCCAACACTCAACTTGACAATAATCTTGATAATAGTGATGTAATGAAATATGAATGATTGATGTAATAATTAAAATTAAGTTATATATAAATCTTTAATATAATGGGACGACAATCTCTGAGCCTGAATCTCCAAATCCAGTTATTCCATTTGATGTAAGACCACCACTACCACCCCGAGGAGAGGGAAGACCACCACCTCCCATACCACCACCAAGGCGTCATGAGCATCCTGATGGGGAGCAGAGGGGATTGGGAGCTGACAGTGGAGGTCGTGGTTGAGGTGCAACAGGGAGAGGAGGTGGTGGCAGAGGTGACGGCAGGGGCCCTGGCAGAGGTGACAGCAGAGGCCCTGGCAGAGGTGATGGGCACGGGCCTGACCATGACAGAGGTGGCTGTGGAGGGAGACCAGGGGTAGGAAGAGGCTGAGGAGGAGAAAGAGGCCGAGGATCAGGAGATAGTGGAAGGCCAGAATGGGCCGTAAGAGAAAGGTGGCAATGGGGCAGCATTTTGGTAGCTCATGGCAAAGAAGTAGAAGGGGATGGTGGCAGGGACAGCAAACAGTAAATAGCCAAATAGAAAGGCTTTTAGATACAATAGAACTTATTATTGTCAACAATAACAACCACTGAACAAATAATATTATTATCAAATATAAACTGTATGTAACACTTACTTATTTACCAATTATATAACCCAGAATATATCTACGGCTAAGTCAAGTTCGCCATTTAACCCTTTAACACCGAAATTAATTTTGGAATAAAATTTATTTTCTGGTGGTACTAGTTGAGCAATGCATATCTCTCAAGATCTTGTCCTGCGAGACTTGAAACTTGCTAGCAGCCTTTATGGGATGTTCATCCTTAGATAGAGGAAGTATAATAGTAAATGAAGCGGCATAAAGCAATGCAGCATCTATTGTAAAGATGCTCACCGCTTTTCTCAAATACACGGACTTGGCGAAGGGAAAGAGAGAGTTGTATCATGTAAAGCAGGACCTAGTAGGCAGGATATGAAAGAATGAAGAGGCAGAAGTCAGTGGAGAAGATGCTACGAGTAGAAACACCACTGTGACTGGTCGAGAAGCCATGGTTGCTAAGCCGTTGCTAAGCAAAATGTGGCCACACCTACCGCTTTTCTCCATTGAAATGTTAGGCAAAGCAGCTCTCTCGAGTCGCTCGCCTTTTCTACTCACTTCTAGAGGATTTCACAAGCCAAAGGTAAGTCTAAACATTCTGTCTTTTGTTGTTGTGTCATTTTTTAGGTGACTTACCTCGGCCGCTGATCATTTTGAACAGTTTGGGTCGCGCTACTGGACTTTTCTACCTATATACTCTGTTTTTCGTCTTTGACAATGTTATATATGTTAGAGAGATGAAAGGAGAACCTTTTAAAGCTATCTAGAATGTTATATTTCCATAAATAAAAAAGAAAATAACAATTATACTACACCCCCTCATGATATTGACGTACAAGTACGTCTATCGGTGTTAAAGGGTTAAGGCATGTGTGATGGCTTGACTAGTGGATCATAGGTTTCAACTATGAATTCAGTATGTGATATCTTCCTTAGCTTATATTCCAGAGTTTCAGCTATTATGCATGGTGACAAAGCATAATATTTAATTATAATTTTACCTCTTGCATTTGACAGCTATCATTAGTTGGTATTAGCCCCTTCTAGTGTGACTGATGTCAAATCTATTGCGTTAATTTGCTGCTAGAAAGTTGTCCTGATACATCATCCAAATACAGTTCAGACTGGCCATTCTGTTTCTTTTACCACAACCAATTGACGTAGGCATGTGGGCGGATAGTTGCTAAGGTTGTTATTTCTCCCATACAACGTGTACAGAAGAAATGTAAGTGTGGTCATACAAATATATATATACAAACATTGAAACATTGCACATGGGTAAAAACAATCTTAGGAACAACATGGGGGCTACGCCCCCAGGTCGTTAACACTATTGTGCGCCTTTCCTTGTGACTTGATGTTAAGGTACAACGGGCTGAACGCACAATTTAGTTTTCGGAACACAAATTGTTTGCTTTATACTTTTTCTACAATATATAATTTTTTCAAATTTTTTCTCAAAAGTGAGCTGCAATAAACTTTACTAAACTTTTTAAAATGGTTGAAAACGGAGTAAAGAATTCTTGAACATAATGAGAGTACTTTAATTTTTAGTAATATGATTGTTTTTATAATATTATTTTCTATTGACGTATGTTCCATCACTTGGCAAAAGTTCTTTAAGTTTTGCAAAATTGGCTGCAATCTCTCATAGAGTTTTGTTCACTTTCAAACATCAGTGTGTCACAAAAGGATTTATTGTATACAAACTTGATTGAGTGTTTGCCTTCATTATGCGACGATTGCAAGCTTCAGAGCTTCGTTAAGCCTGCATTCACCACATGAAACTGCTAAATAAACAATAGTTAGGAAATACATACTGGTGGCCATTTTTATTAATGGTTTGACTAATATGACATCATAACATAACCCCACCTTGCATTAATTTTTCCTGCCAGTTTTATAATATACAGAGGTAGCCAGAAATGACACAAGATCAATAATGGCGTATAAAGTACGAAAAGTGATGCAGGAATTTTCTTTAATATTTAAAGTTCAATGATCTATAACTTCTAAACAGTGCAAGGTAAAATTTTAAAAATAGCACAAGTTGTACAACTTTTTCAATGCTATAAAATGGCAGCAATTAAAAAAATATTAAAATTTCATCCAAAAGTACCTTAAATGTGGCACAATTTCTGGTTGCACAACCAATTGACAAGGATTAAATCAGGCTCATCGAAGCCATTCACAATTTGAATGAAAGTGATAGTAAACATTGCCATATCTTGTAATTGGAAATGAAGAGCCCTAAGGAAAAAATACATGCCATTCTTGATGTTTTAAGCACATATCATCAGGAGGTGAAGCTGTTTTGTGCATTTGTTTCAATCAACACCCAACACATGTACTGATGTTGCCTGATAATTTACAAAGTCATACAGGCGAATATTGCAGTTGCGATGAGCTAGGACTATGCCAAACTAATTCTGGTTGGTACAGGATGTGTGGTGTTTGATCATAATTCTGAGAAAAATAAGTATTGTTTAGTGGTGGCTGATTGGTTAGTAATGGATGTGATGAGCCAACAATAGCATCAGAAGGTGCCACAAAGGTAATATTTGTTAATTGGTTCTCCTCAATTGTTGTGGTACCCTTTCTCTTCCTTGTACATTCACTTCCTTTTCCCCCTCTTACTTTGGGCATAGTAACTTCAGCAAATTTGGTAATGTTAGGTCTCTTCTTTTTTTTGACATTTTCATTTTATGTAGTCTGAAGGCTTTCCATTCATTTCATCAACAGCAACAGAGTGTGCACATATACCCAATCCCTTCTACTTGGGACATTCTCAATCACAAGTGAAAACAGAAGTCTTACTAGGAGGAACTAAATGGGCCTTCGACTACTGTAGCTTTAAACAAACTTTCTTTGAGTAACACCAGGTGCTTGAACAACTGCACTTTTTTATGAGCTGACAAGCTTTCATCTAAATTACTTCTAGACAACTTCGAGGTACAAGCACATTATTATTGAATGAATCCAGAGAAATAGAAAGTGATGAAAATGAAGACATGTCTTGCCCTAAAGTGATAGAAGATATGGGCATTTCCCTATATTCATATTAAATGTCAGCCAGTGATGCTTCAGAAAACTTTTGAAGATGTTGCTCTCTCTGGACTTTTGTCATTGTAAACCATGTTGACTCTGACACACTCCAAGACTGATACTGCACCTTCAGTTCATAGTTGCCACTTCCAATAATTACATTTTCAACATCACGCTCTTGATCATTTATTAATTGCCTATAGGCTTGAGGAGTTTAGGGAGCTCACTCTTCTTGTAATAATCTTTGCTTTAAAGCATAAAATTAGCTGTTTTAGGTGAATTTGTTGTCAACTGAATTGGCAGTGATCCCAGCCAAATTTACTCTCTAACATCACGTATCATGGAGCATCTGATACTTTTTGCTTTGTAAAATGTGAATCAATGAATGAATCAATCTATTTCTGATGCACTTGTCAGTTCACTGTTGCTCCACTTCTTAGTCACGACATCCAACTTATTGATAATCTTGGCATCTACTAAGCCTTCCACATAAGTCGTACCTATGTTGTTTCCAAGCACATCAATGAGAATGTCAATACTGAGATTAGCAGGAACGTTACCGTCCTGAACCTTTCTCTTTATTTTCCTCCTGACATGAATGAAGCATGTTAAATAATGTGCATCAGGAAACTCATGATATGCTAGTGCTTTTTCTCTATCCATTTCTACCTTTTTAAGGTCACAGCACTGACCAATAAGTGTAGATGCAAAAAATAAGTATGTTGAGAAAGTTTTCTTGATGTCCACACAAACTGGGCTAATAAAAACAAGAGGCTACTTGTATCTTTTCGATTGAAGAAATTGATGACAATATGTGGTTAGCATTACATAAAAATCACTTAGAAAAGGTTGGTTCAATTGTCATCACTGAAAACTCAAATGATGAAGTGCAAAAGCGAGAAACATTAATATGAGAATTAGTAGCAAAAACAATAGCTGGCGCATGAGCAGCATTTACTACAATTACAAAGCAATGAAGAGGATACTTTACCAAAACTAAATCATCACCTCCAGCACTCCCAAGAGAATAATGCTGCACACGCCTTTTGTTATTTGAGATGCTTTTCACTTCCAGGAAGCTGCCCAGTACATGCACTGTGCTCCACCAACACTTCCCACTTCCAAAAACAAAGTAGACATTGTTTCCTTTTGACTTTTCGCAGTGCATTGCTCTATAATACATTTTGTACTGTGTAATGTGGTATGACATTGAACGTGTTGTTTGTTATTGCCATGACTTTTGACAATTGGAGTGAAGCCATGAGTAACTCAATAAACAGCAAACGCAGATGATGTGCCACATTTGAGTCATCTACAAAAAAGTATAAGGCCACTCATTGTTACTATACCTAATAAGAAAGCTATCATTTGTTTGAATTGCTTGATAGAAGGATGTGTGTTATGAAGCCTTCTTAAGTGCACAACATTATCACCTGGAACACACTTTTTATCTGAGACTTAGCCATGTTCCTTTATATGCACCCTGAAGCATAGAGTCTTTGATCCAGAATAGTTTGAGATACCAAATGAATTTGTCTTGACATCATCTGAATGAGCTAGTTTACTGAGATGAACAACAAATGTGGCACTTGAAGTAACTCGAAGAGGACAGCCACTGCAGACTTTTGATTTATTTATGTTTGGTTTAAGCGAAATTGAAAATAATTATTGTGTCAGCTGAATATTTTAGAGGTGGCATTATATACATATGCTGATCTAGGCTTTCTTTGTCACTATACAAGAAGAATAAATAAATAAAATTTATCATATGTGTCCAACCTAAGCTTTCTTTTCTTTCTGTGGGCACTGCCAACTGCTTCATTTTATTCCTTAATGGCTAAGCCTACATCATTAGTCTTATCAACATGAATTTCTTCCTTCATAGCGTCATTGCCTTTCATAATGAACCTGTATTAGATGAATTCAAACCATTAAGAAATACCAATATCGTGAAGAAAGTCTGTTTATAGGAGACACATCACACAAATCGAGATGCAGTGACAATTGCAGTTGCAAATTTGACTAATAGCTGTCATAATCAGTGTCCCTCTAAAAGCAGGAATAGTATTGTCAGTACTGCTGTCTACATCAACTTTTCTTTTTTGGGGGCAAGGCTTAAAACACATTATTGTGGCATATTTTTTTCTTTTTGGGGCAATTAGAGTTTTGTAAATCAGTATACTCTCACGTTTATTGCTACTAATGGTACTGTTACTAGTACATTGTACATGACTTACAGACACCTTGGCATTCTTACTACAAGGATCACCATCATCAATTATACCAGTCACTTGAATTTTTCTCTTCTTTCCTTTACTTGATTTCAGGTAAGTCATTCTGAAATTTACTTCTGAGGCGGTAAATTTTGTTAATGCACACATTACTAACTTTAACAGAGAGAGGATCAATTGATAATAAATGTAATCCATTTAATGTACATACACAAGTCAATGCAACGTATGCCATATCATCCCCAAAACATCTGTCGATAAATCAATAATTGCTGTATCTAATGAGAGGCCCTGACATTTATGTATAGTAATAGCATAAGAAAGTATAAGGGGAAACAGTTTCCTATGTATATACAAATTCTTAGATAGCATAAATCTAGATGTAACCCTTTCTATGTCACAAAGTACATCAATATGATGAAATTTGATTGATTTACCAGTAGCATAAATACCTATTACTGTACCAATGGCACCATTGACTAATCCTACAGTCACATCAATATTGCATCTTACCATTACTCTACAGCCTACTGCTAAAGACAATACAGTTTCTAAACCAGCTGTTTTGCTTGGTTGATCATTTAGTTTCTCTAACTTTTTTCTTTTTTTTTGTCAAATTTTGCTGTGCTGCCACTTTCATCAACAACATCAACACATGCAAAATCTCTTTTCTCAGTTTCTACACTTTCTAATATTAATTCATTCATTGCTTGGAAGGCACTTACCTTAAAAAAAATTAGAGGATTTGTTCCTTCACTTTCCAATTCCTTATATTTTTCTTGTATCGAAACCTTAAATACGTGACTCTTAAGCATATCAATAGTTTCATCAGTCAGAAAGCCATGCCTAACAGAATCAAGCATCTTAAAGAAAGTTTCGTCTCCTTTTTGTCGCTCATTGATTGTTAGTTCATCATATTGTACTGTTTCTTTCCTTATGTTAACTGCATTTGCTACTTCAAGTCTAGTTTTTACTAGTTTGTTGCTAATTTTTTTAATACTGGCCTACCATTAACTGGTAGCAATTGTAAAAGGTTACCTACAAAAAAATATTTTTGAATCCAAACCATTCATCAGTTCCTAATATATCTTCTAAGCGCATGTGTAAGTATGCTAGATTTAGATTGGATACCATAGATACCTCGTCTACTATTATAATTTTTAAATTTTTAAGTGTCATTTTTGTCTATTTCTGAGCTTCTTTACTCAATGTCCAATATCCATCTGTCTTTCCCTCATGCTCTATTGGTAGCTGAAATAATCCATTTATTGTTAGTACACCTACATTAAATGCGGCTATACCTGTTGGTGCTACTATAGCATACATAATTTCACCACTTTTTGGATGCCCTGTCATCCACAAGGCATTTTATTGCCTCTATTAAAAACGATTTACCAGTTCCACCTACATCACTAATTAACATCCTTAGCAGTTTGATATTATCTAATCTCAGTAGTCTTGAAGACTCATTCTCTAATAAGTCTTCACGTTCTTTTTGACTTATAAGATGATTCTTAATTTGTGACCATAATTGACAAAAGGTACTTTATGGCTGATTTTAAAATTCATCATTATAATAAAAAATGGCAACCTGTGGGTGCTCTGTTGGACAACCATTGTTTCTAAAAGTTACATAGCAACTTTTTGCATCCTCTGGAGTAATTTTATGATACATGGACTTCAGGAAGTTGGATTTTTAAGGCTATAAAGACAAGTTTTACTACCCGCCCAAAGGTACCTTTTGTCAATTATGGTCACATTTTATCAAAAATTCTTTTTCGATCTACATTAAGCATTGCCTCTTTTTACTCTAATGTTAAATTAGGTATATTTATGTGCATGTCAGCAATATCACCTACTGCTTCCATTATTTCACCCAGGAATTGAGGCTCATCATCTTCCTTCTTATCAGGAAGTTCTTCAGTGAAACTGGCTTTATTTCTTGCCTCGACAATTTTCTTCCACTTACAATCAGCTTCACATAAATTGTGTACTTTGTGAAAACTATTTTCAATGCCACATATAGATGCTTCTCTGTGACGCCTAACAGCTCCTTTCATTGTTTCTACTTCCATTACGAGTGCGCTCTTTTCTCTAAAAGGCACAAATAAAATTATTAGTGAGTAATAAAAATTGTCTCTTTCCGCTTCTTGCATAAGATTAAATTTCCTATGGTTTGAAAGAACTGGTTTTGATTGAAGTTTCTATTCTCATTCTCCATTTTCTCCTTTTTTATCAAATTTGTAATTAGCTACAAATTTGTAAAGAGATACATCTTCCGTGTTATTTGGTCTTGTCGGATAAAAGTCTTCAATTATTCTAGGATTAAAAGTGTCTTTAGAAAATCGATTTACTGTAGTTAAATATGAATATTTTTTAATTTTTCTGCTCCTCTTATGAGGCAGGTACACATTAACGTACTGTACGGTTACCAATTTCACGTTTAAACTTTCACCGAGATTATTAGCTTCATATAGTCCTACTTTTTTAGCTCGAAGCAGTACTTCAAAAGCAGCTGACTTAATTAACTTCACTAGCTAATACTGAGCAGCTGTAACCTCTAATTTAAAATGAACCTTAAATTTAACAGTTATATTAACGAATTACTTTCCGATTAGCTCTTAAAAGAACTGGTGTTCTCTTAGTCTGAGCAGTGGGTACTCCTTGAAAGTAAGTCTAATGTCAGCAAAGACCAAGAGAAGAATAGAGCGAGCAGTCTACCACACAGTAATGTAGCTATGGAAACTTTGCACATGCGCATTTAATTTTAAAATGGCGTCTGAAACAAAGGGGTGTGACAGATCATGCGCAAATAATTAGTTTTTAAACTTAAACTTAGTATGATAAAAACACTTGTCTTGTCCTGGACCCAAGCTCAAATGAATAATGTAAAAGCCATTGCAAGCCATTCTCTAGTTTTAAAAGATTTCCGTGTTGAGAGAAAAAAGATGAAAGAAGAAAAAAAGTCATAAGAATTTTGCAGAAATTTGAATTTGGGCCTATTCTCCAGAATCACTCTCGCTACATGACGCTCCATTCTAAAGGTACCAGCAGAATCGCTCAGCAAAGGAGAACTTATCTAAGTTGTTTATAAGGCTGTACAAGGTAAGATGAAAGAGTTAAAAGCGTTTGAAAATTATAAATTTGGTCTCCATCTTACAAAATCAACCTCCACCCTACAAATAGGCTACTGCCTATATAATAATAGGAAAATATTTTCATTAAAATAAAAGTCAAGGAACAATAAAAAAGACAGGAAATGTTTTAGCATCCTTGCTTTATCCCTCCATTTTCTTGTTTTTTTCAACTTTTTATCTCTTGAAATAAAATTTGTTTTAAAAACAAATGGTATTCACAACTAGCATTTTCTGCCAAAACAGTCATTTCCAATCACTTTATACTCGACTATCTATGATTTCAGCCTTCATCATCTCCTTGGAAATATATTGTTTCTGTTTTCTGTAGCTCAGCACTTTCAGTAATCTTTTTTGGCTTTTTTGTGCAGGGTATATTCAGTTCTAAGTATAAGGATGACATGAACATGAATTAATAAATTTTAAACATTTTATGAAATTGCTCTTTTTATCAGGAGGACCATCAATATTATCTTCCTCTCATTTTCGAATCTTATGACATTTCAAGCTCTTTGAATTACTATGGCAGGCAAAATATTTAGCTGAGCAAGAGCAAACCTGTGTACAGGTATAACATAAAATTGATGGCACACGGTATTAAAATGATATACCTCAAAATATCTTGAAATTTTGATAACAGCAGTTTCTTCTCATCATATGACTGATCTATACCACAAAGCATGCTTACTTTGCATCACATGAATTTCATTGTGTTCAATACCTTTGCCTTTCTGCCATCTCTTCCAGCCCTTCCAAACTGTTGGATTAATTCCTCCAATGTAGTTGAGCAACCAAGTTTAACAACCAAGTCAGTATCAGGAACATCTATACCCATTTCAAATGCAGAATTGCACACCATTAGCTATGAATGTACATAAATGTTATCATACACAAAATTAATGCTTGATACACTTGCTTGTATAACAGAGTCATCAAAACACAAATTCTCAATTATCTTCAATTTGTTGTGGCTAGATCAATTTTTGCCATAGTAGCTACTACTATTTATTCCTTTTTCTTTTGAAGCCATTGCCACAGGAGCAACATCTTGAACAAAGTCAGTATACACAATAAAGCGATTGTTACCAACTACTTCAGCAAGATAGTCAGCAATAGATGTGTAGTAGTCTGTAGTATCTGTTGAAAAGACAGCATAATATAAATGTAGCTGCTTCAGCCTGATTGAGTATGGGCTGGGACTAACTTTTCTTTGGCAATTTCTTTAACTCTTGAGCATGGAGTGAAATATTTCTCCTGTTAACCGTGGTTCCTTAACTTCTGAAGTGGCAGTTGCTGTTAATGCCATTAATGATATTACAGGAAAATGAGACTTTAGATGCATTATATTCAGGTCTAATAAACAATAAGTTAAAATTTAAAAACTTTCACTTCTTGTAGCCATACTATGATTATTGTATGGATGATTTTTGACAGAAAGGTTTAGGCAGCTTTTTTGCAAGAAGCAATTCCCAGATCGTACAGTGGCATTTTTGTGCCCATACAGTATTCTGTTATTTACTAGTGTGTCTATGTAAGTGTGTGTGTGTGGAGTAAAGCTTGTTATTTCATTGCCTCTAATGGAAATTTTGCTAATCTTTATTGGTGGAATTAATCATGATATGGGCCAACACAAAATTAATGCCACATGAAATTAACCAGCTATAGGGTAATAGCTAATGAGATGACTGCGTAGCATACCTGAATGATTTCCAACAATTTATGAAATGAGCTTCATCCGCTGCAATGAGACATATTTCTTTGTTTCTGGCCATTGATAAAAACATTTGTCATGGTTGCTGTTGCTTGTCACAGAAAGATTCTAAACAAGAGTATATTTCTGCAGGTTTCTTGATACCGTATTTCCTTGAGTAAAAGATGCCCCAAGTAGCCGCCTCCCTCAAATAGAGTCCTCCTGAGGCCAGGGTAGTCAAAGAAATTACCACCGCCTTCAAATAGATGCAGCAAATAATGATATTCATTGTATTCTTATTAATTAAGTATTTAATTAACTAGTAAAATGGCCGTCTAGTCTTAGTTCAGTAGTTACTTTATCCTATCGATTAGTTTTTTCTTTCCAGGTAATGTATAGATACATGGTACTTCTAGAACCTTTCCAAATGCCCTTTTCCCATTAACACAAGCTTCTATTTGGTCCCATGAAGCAAGAAATATGATGCAATTTGCAAAAACTCCCTGAAAAGGATCTCATAATGCAAAGATACTGGGGAACATCTAAACTCCTACTGCCTGAGGTGGAAGTAGACACGACAGTGATCTTTTCTAGACCTGGAACAGGAAGTAGTAATTTACATGATGAAGATGGAATTATTTTGTTTCAAAAGAATATTTATGGTAAAAATAATTAATTTAAATAATAATTAATAATTGCCACCCTCAAACAATGGCTGCCCTCATATAGTCGCCTTCCTCCTACAGATGGAAAAATGAAATAGATGTTGTGGCTTAAACTAGAATCAATAGATTAAATATGTTACCCCTTATGATGACATTAGAGCTAGCTGATATTTCCTTTTCTCAAAACAATTTTTATTTCTCTGATTCTCCTTCTAACCTTCAACATAATTCTCTTTTTTGTCTACCTCTGCTGGATCATCTACATTTCACAAGTTATCTTTTAATTGTACTTCTCATCACTCCTTGCATCACATTTTTTACCACTTCTCTCGTTTCAAGAATTCTCTTCCACATGTAAACATCTCTCTATCCAAAGACACTATTCAATTACACATTAGGAAAACTTGTAGGAATCACTTTATTGTTCATTTTGACCCTAATAATGTTTGTTCTTATCACTTTCTTGCTTTTCTAGTGCCAATCTTTTCTATACTTTTATGCATTCCAGATTTGTTTATGTTCTTTAGTAGTTATTTCATTTTTGTTGTTTCTTATTTACTTATTTTTCTTATTTTTTGTCTCTGTTTTGTTTTTTGTTTTGCCAATCAGCTCAGGAAGCTGTCTGTCTATCTGTATACATTTATATACAGTCAACTTATTTAAAGTAAAAAACTAAAAGCTATCTATAGCTTCATTGTTAAGAGGCTTTATTATGTGGCCACTTTTAAAATTTTTGTCTCAGTTCACACATTGTGACAGTTTACAGTCTTCACAATTGTTACTAAAGTTATCACATTCTTCCTAGCATTCATTAAGGATGGCATATTGAATGGATAAAGATGGTCAATTATCAAGATCTCCAATAGTTGTAGAAACATTGTCCTGTAGCTAAGTCATATGTTCCTCTATCTCCATGTTTCTTTTCTTCTAATACTGCCCACAAAACTATCCCTTCCTTTGACTATTGTGATTTCACATCACACCATTTCATTCTCTGTTCAGCGGTTTTTTTACCTTTTACATTTAACACATGAATGCCTTTTCTTTTAGTACAAATAACATGCCATAACTTTAAATGAACAAAACATAAAATTTAAAACGATGCAGTTAATTATTTCCCACTCAAGCTGTACTTCAAAGGGACCGCCTGTGCAATAAATGAGGTACAGTGCACTGAGTGCATGAAAATCACTTTGATGTTTGATACAGTGCACTGTAGTTTTCACATATTATTGATCTTTGACTTTTTGAATAATAATAATACTATTGACAATTTGACACAAAATTAAATTTTTAAGCAAATGACTATTGAGAGCTGTGTTTTTTGGCATTTTATAGATTGATAGGTCTTTTATAGCCTCTTTCAATACAGCAACAAAATGCTCACTGTCCTCACCACCTTCCTTCTTTCTTCTTAAACACTCGCTGTCCTCACCAACTTCCTTCTTCTTAAATGCTTGCTGTCCTCACCACCTTCCTTCTTTCTTCTTAAATGCTCACTATCCTCACCACCTTCCTTCTTTCTTAAATGCTCGCTGTCCTCACCAACTTCCTTCTTTATAAACACTCGCTGTCATCTCCACCTTCCTTCTTTCTTCTCTTTAATGAAAGCGACACTTTCCTCTGTTTGGGCAGATTGCAGTTGCTCCTGTCAGCCATCTCTAAGCTCTCCTCTACTTGTCAGGTACTTGCCATGTGTACAAATGTTTGCGCATGCGCAGTGCGTGTACCGTATAGCTTCAATTCAATATAAATTTGTTATTACACCCATGCTCATGCAATAACAGATTTACAAGCACCTTGCCCTCAGGCCTACAGCCCTCAGGCTTGGTGCTTGTAAATCGGATATTGCACTCGCAGGGGTGTATTAACATATACTAATTTAATGATAGTGATACTAATTTGAGTAGCACACATGTAAACCATAAAAATGGTACTACGAAGTTATTTTGGTTCTTCACAAATTGATTTCAAAAGCATTATGAATTATCTTAAACACACATCTCCATCTATCAAGTTATGCAAATCTTATCTTTATAAATATGGCTTTGGCAATTGTGTAATTATGTTAATAACATATTTTGTTTTACAAATAAATTTCCCAAATGAAATAGGGTGAAATAGTCCTACATGCCTTAATATATCCCTGTGGTATTATAGGGACAAAAAGTGCAGCAAGCACTAATTTTTAAGATAAGAGTTTTGAGAAAGATAAGAGTATTGTATTTGAGATTCAGCTTACATAATTGAAGTTTCAGTTATATAACTACAGAATGTACAGATACACAAAGAAATGCTTTTAATGTACTGTAGTGTGTACGGGTGTATTTGAAAACTTCAAATCACTACCTAATGTAAAATTTAATTTCAAGGCACAGTGCAAGCACTGCGAAGTATTTTGTTACAATACATGTACAACAAATTGTAATTGTCATTGAAATTGTAATTGAAATTACACTATCATGGTGTAACTGTAATTGTAATTGAGCCTATTCTTGCCAAAGGAGTGTAATTGAATGCATAATTGTAACTGAGCTTTTATAATTGACCCCAGGTCTGGATCTTTATATCAGTACTTTCAATGCTTTAGCCAAAAATATTTGTCACTTTTGCTAACCTTAGGCACTATCCGTTTAATTTCTTATGGCACAATTTAAATTAATTATAATCTGGTGTGCAGTAGCAGTAGTCTGGCAGTTTTAGTATACTTTCTTATGCATACATGTACCATAGGAACAATAGATTATTTATGCATGTAAATTTAAAACCTCAGTTATTGTATTTTAAATTTTGAGCAATGCATCAAAATTATGGAACTATACCTTATGTGGTTGCCGTTTTGCCATCTAGTAAGGGAAAGAAGTTATAAAAAGAATGCTGTAGTTTTTGATATATTTAATCAGCTAGTAGATTTTTTAAAATTCAGCTGATAAACTGGTCATATCTTTTCATTCAGAAACAGCTTTTTGTAGATATCAGAGATCTAATAGCTAGTAAAATAATGTTTCAGCAATTCTGTCCCATATTTGATGATAACCACTGCTCTTTAATTGTTAGAAATGTTAAACACTTTCATTAAAAAAACTGAAACGTAAGGTTAAATGTATTGAGTCACCTTAGTTGTTTTGTAAGCATACTATAGTTTTTACATTTTTGGCAAAAAATCTATTCATCTTTTCATTTATCATGTGTCTGTACATACGTATTCTTTGCACAGTTTAAATTTACTTCTAATGCAGTGTTAAAGGACAATGATCCTACATGTGAGGGAGCCTCTAATAGGCTTTTATATATACCACATCAAAAAATAAAATATCATTAGCAGCTCTTGCTTGCCAGGAAAAAGTTCCACGTTACTGCAGAGTTATTCGAATAAATGTTTCACTAATGGGCCTCTAGGGTTATTCACTGATTAACAAAGATAAATTATCATTAATACGGTAATACTGAAGAAGTAATGATTATTCTGACAACAAGTGGGCATGTTTGACCTAGTGTTTCAAGGAAGTTTTATCTAAATGAAAAGCAATAACTACAGTATAAGGCGAAAAAAAGCTAAGTAGCAAAGCGTTGTTGCGCAGCAGTACTCCCGTACTACCCTTCTAAGTACGTATGAAAACCAAATGAAAGCAGTAAGAGAGCAGTACCTGCACAAATTTGCTGTGCATTTGCAACGAAGTTACGCATGCACACAGCAGTTTCATACAATAACATGAGTAGGTGTAAAGAAAACAATCTAGATAGCTTAAATAACTTCTATTGCTCTAACATATATAACGCTGTCAAAGACTTAAAACACAAAACAATGGTAAAAAGTACTGTAGTGTGACCAGTAGCGTAGCTACACTATGGCCTACTGGGGCTAGGCCCCAGTTGCCACAAATTGTGCCCTGGTAGGCCCTTGTGGCTTACTTGAACTATTACAGGATAAAGCAGCTGAGGTCCATGGAGCAGCAGTCTAGGAAGCCATTTTAATAATAATTATTATTGTGTGGTTACATTATTATTGTTTGTGGTTAATTAAATTTAATAATAAATAATTCAGATTTTAGAAATAATCTGTATGATGAAAAGGCAGCTGTCTTTACTTGAGTCTTTTTCTAAGAAACCCAAGTCCTCCAAATTAAACCTAGAGCCAGAAGAGTCTCACTCAATCACTAACTCTGAATCACTCAACCTTTCTCAAAATAGATCTACTGAGCTCAATGATGTCTCCACAGTCTCAATGGAAAATGATGATAGTGAGCTAGAAGATAGTGTTGACTGTGTAGTACAACAGTATCCTTTACTTAAGCCAAATTCTGTTGCTTGCAGTAGTGGTATCCATTTGAAGTCACCTAATGATGTTGCTTCAAATTGAAAGTCCCAAACAACCTTGCATCACTTTACCCCTTCGTTCATTTAGTAGTGGACAGAATGCTCCAAAGAGATGCTTCAATTCAGCATTGTATCAGCAATATACCTGGCTTGAATATTCAGTGGAATGAGATGCAGCATACTGTTATCTATGTCGAATATTTACTCAAAGACGTCATCATGGAAAAGAGAGCACATTCACTGTCAATGGTTTCCGCAACTGGAAAAATGCATCCGGCAAGAAAGGGGTTTTGGAAAGTCACAGCCTTCAAAGAATTATATGTAGCCACTTTTAAGGTGTGTGTGCCTAGCCTAACAATTGTCTGAAAACATTTGGCTCTCTGTATTAACTGGCAACTTAAAGGATCCAAATTTTCCAATTCTTTTGGTAGTGGCTCACACTTTAACCCATTGAGCACACAACGTGCAGGAACTTCATTTTTCCTAATAATAGGTTTACAATGATTACAAATATACATAACTTTATTTAATGCTGTAGGATCATTCTCTTTCATGTAATTTAATAGGATAATCCAAACATTGCTATCTAAATTTTTAGCTTCAGTGACAGATTTTATTCTTAAAAGCCTCTCACAGGTGCAACAAGCATTAACAGCCTGATCAGACAAAGCTTTCTTAAATTTGTCAATAGCATCTGAATACGGAAAATAAAGTACAGTATCTAAGTTTGGTACTCTAGATGGGTCATCTTCTTCACCATCATTTATAGCGTAATACACATTATTAAATTCAGTCTCATCGGCTTCATTAATTTTTAAATTTATCAATTGTGCTATATCACCATCAGCAAGGGAAGTATCAACGATAGCACTAAAGTGCGTACCCTCACCACAATTTGGATGGAGACGAATAAAGGTTAAGCATGCTTGCTGCACTGCTGCAGCAATGTAGTTAATGGTGTGGCTGCAATGAAGGTACTGCACTACACAACCAAAAGTAATCATCCCTGAATCAGCAATATTTCCAAAAATGAACAAATCAAGTCTGATATCAGTACTGGTACAGTCCTGACAAGTATCATTGCTGATAATGCCTGATGCTCTGGCCTGAACCAGTGCAAGACCTTTTCATGATTGTGTCACAACTGATTTCATGACTGTATTGTGACTGATTGTCCAAGATGCATGATCAAGTACTGATTT